>NC_045436.1:31680687-31714610 GCF_002776525.5 Piliocolobus tephrosceles | reverse complement strand
AGGAAGGAAGGAAGGAAGGAAGGAAGGAAGGAAGGAAGGAAGGAAGGCTCACAATATTCTAAAGCAGTAGACCACACATATTCATATATTGAAACATTCATGAATTACTATACAAAATAATACTTCTATATTTCTTAAAATGTAGACCGTATTGAGGAAAATTGTTGATTCCACCCTCTTCCTCTAACAGGTTTAGTATGACCCGCTGTGGATGAATAATATCAACATAAGCTGTTGGTGCATTATTTATGTACACATTTCTAAAAAATAGCTTATGAAAATAAACATATATGTAAACTTTTTTATTTACATGTTTGTCTATACACACAAGGAATAAAAAGTATTATTACAGGGCACTGATGAAATGCTATTTGTCTCTAGTTGCTCTTAACCCTTATTAAATAATCACTACTACTCTTTATACTTCACTCCTCTTTCATTTAGCGGAAAGAAAATTGCTGGGCTATTTTGTGCCACCAACATAGCCCTTCCTAACTGGAGAATTGCTATAATTATACTGCCTCATCTTTAGATTTCTCCAGCCTGTATCCCCTTTCTATACTAGAAAGCAAAGGCAGAACTCGAAGATTGAATTCTTTGAGTTGACGCACTGCACAGTTCTCTCTACTCTCCATCCCACCTTTAACAGCCTTGTGTGAGTTAAGAAGACTATGATTCTGATATTTCTTTACCGGAGTCCCAGTTACACTATCTATGAGCAGACAGGATTTTGTAGATTATTTCACTCTTTCATTAGCCACTAAAAATGAAAAGCTCCAAGGGTTAGAATTATGAAATAGCCTACATTTTCCCTGTTATTATTCTACAGCATCCAATGTAATCAGCAATCTCCTTATTATAAATTATTTTTATTAATTAAGGGGATAGTGAGTTTAATCCTATTATTACTTATTACATGCTAAATGTTAGGTTTCTTAATGTAAAAGCTGATCAATCATACGAGACACTTTAATAGAGTTTGTTGAAAGCAGAAACATTCTGATCATCTGTTTAGCGATACACTTCTTCATCCAAAAGATATTTACTGGGTTGATTTTTTAAATCCAGAGACCATTACACTGCCTACTGCCCTCACTGACAAAGAAAGCTAATGGCAGCAAAAGAAGTGGATCTCCATGGCATTATGAATGCATTATTAGAAAAACTACAAAAAGAGAAGTCAACAAAAAACTCATGGAAGGCAGAGGGTGAAAAAACCACTGAAGATGAAAAGAAAGGTTCTATCTGTAAAAAAGTGAGTTGAAAAATTATAAAAACTTTGATGTGGGAAATAATTCAATTCAGATATTTTGTTAATATTTAATAAGTATAAACATTTTTTACATTTTTTAGATTTTCCTGCACATACTTACACGCATTTAATCCTCACAACCCATACAGAGTGACATACGTATACACCCATGAAGCTTATCACCACCATCAAAATATCGTATGTTTCCATCACTCATAAACGTGCAATTTCTTTCATAATCCCCCTACTCAGGTAAACACGAATTTCTTTTATGTTACTATGGATTAGTATGCATTCTGTAGAGTTATATGTAAATGGAATTATAAAGTATGCATTTATTTTCTGTCTGGTTTCTTCCCCTAATCCTAATTATCTTAAAATTCATCCATTTTGGTCTTTGTATTAATAGTTCATTACACTTTGTTGTTCAGTCATGTTACGCTGTATGGATATACCGCCACTTGTTTACCCATTCACATGTTGATAAGCATTTGGGTTGTTTCCAGTTTCTGGTTATTACAAATCAAGCTGCTATGACCTTTTGTGTACAAGTCTTTGAGTAATTCTCTTGTGTAGAAACCTAGGAACTAAATGGCTGGATCATCTGGTAGTTGCATATGTCACTTTCAAAGATACTGTCAAACTGTTTTCCAAAGTAACTGTATCATTTCACAGTCCCACCATCAGCGTGTGGGTATTCAGTTCCTCCACATCCTTGCCCATACTTTGTATGGTCAGTGTTTTAAACTTTAGCCATTTTTGCACAGTCTGTAGTGACTTCTCATTGTGGTTTTAATTTGCATTTGCTTAATAATGAGTGAGTGAACATCTTTTTACATGTTTATTTGCCATTTGTAAATCTTCAAGTCTTTTGCCTATTTTTTATTGGGTTGGTTCTTTATTATCATTCTTATTATTTTTGAGTTTTGAGAGTTCTTTACATATCCCAGATACACGTCCTTGTATTTTCTTGTATTATTCTTTCACTGATTGTCCTTTTGCTGATATATTCTATCTAGGATTTCTTTGCCTAACATAAGATATAAGATTATCCTCTCTATTTACATCTAGAATTTATTATAATTTTAGATTTGTCATTTAGGTCTGTGATTCATTTTGGTCTGTGATTCATTTTCAGTTAACTTCTTTGTATAATCAAATACAGTATGAACCAAAATATATAGGGTTTTGTGTATTTGTTTTTGCATATGAATATACACTTGTGCCAACATCAGTTGTAAAGAATATCTTTTCTCCATGGAATTTTTTCACCTTCCTCAAAAATGTATTGTCCACATGTGTGTGGGTCTATTTCTGGATGCTATTCTTTTCCATTGATCTGTTCGTCTATCTTTATGGCCATGCAAAATTATTTGATTGCTGTAGCTTTATAAATGGTTTTGAAACTAGGTATTATAGCATTAGTCTTTCAAATCTGTTTCCTTTTTTCAGTTGTTTTGGCTTTGTATTCCTATATGAGTTTTAGAATCAGCTTGTCAATTTCTACAAAAAAAAAAAATACCTTACTGGGATTTTCATTAGGATTCCATTTAATCTATTTATGAATTTAAGGAGAACTGACATTTTACCAATATTGAATCTTCTGACACATAAATAAGGTATTGGGGTATATACTGCCATTTATTTAGGTCTTCTTTGATTTTTCTCAACAATACTTTGTAGTTTTCAGTAAATGACTCGCATCTTTTGTATTTTATGTTTTGATGCTATCGTAAATGGCACTTTTGTATCAACTTATGATTATTTATTGCTAGTATACAAATACAGTAAATTATTGTTGACTATTGGCCTTATTTTCTGCAACCTTGCTAAATTTATTAGTTCTAGTCTTTTTTTTTTTTTTTTTTTTTTTTGTAGATTCCATTGGAGTTCCTAAACAGATAATAATAGCATCTTCTAATAAAGACAGTTTTATTTCTTTTCCAATTTGAATGTCTTTTTTTTTCTTGCTAATGCACCGGCCACAGTTTCCCATATAGTATTGGATAGAATTGGTAGGAACAAACATTCTTTTTTATTCTCGATCTTAGGAGAAAATAGTTTATCAGTATGAGGAAGTTCTCTTCTATTCCTCGTTTGCTACTAGTTTTTACCAGGAATGGATGACGAATACTGTTAAGTTCGTGTATTTATTTAGATGATTATATGGCTTTTTGGTAGTTTTTAATATAGTGATTACATTGACTGATTTTCAGGTATTAAGCAGATCCTGAATTCTTGCTATATACCCCACTTAATTATTTTGTATTATTCTCTTTATATATTGTTAGATTCAATTTACTAACACTTTGTTTAGAAATGTTGTGTCTATGTTAATAAAGGGTATGGTCTGTAATTTTCTTTCACTGGAATGCCTTTTTCTTGTATTTGTTTTTTCTTTCCTGTATTTGTATGAGAGTAATGATGACCTCAGTGAAAGGGTTGGGATATATTCCCTGCTTTTCAATTACATGGAAGAGTTTGTGTAAGTTTATATTTTTCTTAAGTGTTAATGGAATTTATTATTGAAACCATTTGGGTCTACAGTTTGCTGTGTTGGAAAAAAAAATGGTATAAATTCTAATACTTTAATGGTTATAGGGCTATTTAGTTTATGTCTTCTTGAGTAAGCACTAGTAGTTTGTGTCTGTCAAATAATCCTTTCATTTCATCAAAGTTCTAAAATTTGTATGTATAAAGTTTTTCCTAATATCTCCTTTCTATCATTTTAATAGCTATTGGATACTCAGTGAAGTCAACTATTTCATTCCTGAGATTTCTGACTTCTGTGTCTTTTGCCTAATTAGTATGGCTAGAGTTTCATCGATTTTATTAGACTTCTCAGAAAACCAGTTTTTGCTTTTATTGATTGTCTCTATTTTATTGTTTTTATTTCATTGATATCCACTTTGGTCTTTATTATTTCTTTTCTTACTTTGGGCTTAATTTGTTCTTCTTTTTCTAATTTCTTAACATAGAAGCTGAGGTTACCAATTTGAGACCTTTCTTCTTTTCCACCGGTGTTTACTCCCATTAATTTCTCATAAATACCACTTTCATGGCATCATGCAAATTTCAATATTCTGTTTTCATTTTGATTCGGTTCAAGCTACTTACTAATTCCCATTTTGATTTCTTATTTGACCCATGGCTCATTTACAAATATGTTATTTGGGTTCTCATTCAACATTTGGAGATTTTGCAGATACCTTTTCCTCTTGATTTCTAATATCGATCCATTGTGACCAGAGAAATATTTTGCTGACATGAGCCATTTTAAATATATTAAAACTTGTGCTTTGGCTGATCATATGATTTTTCTTGGTAAATGTTTCATGTACAGTTGAGAGGAATGCATATTTTTCTGCTGTTGGGTAGAGTAGTCTATATATGTCAAATCAGTTGGTTGATAGTTCTTTTTGTTTGGTTTGGTTTGGGGTTTTGTTGTTGTTGTTGTTGTTGTTTTTGGAGATGAAGTTTCACTCTTGTCACCCAGTCTGGAGTGCAATGGCACAATCTCAGCTCATGGCAACCTCTACCTCCCAGTTTCAAGCAATTCTCCTGCCTCAGCATCCTGAGTAGCTGGGATTACAGGTGCCTGCCACCATGCCTGGAAAATTTTTTTGTATTTTTAGTTCACCATGTTGGCCAGGCTGTTCTGGAAGTCCTGACATCAGGTGTCCCACCCACCTCGGCTTCCCAAAGTGCTTGGATTACAGGCGTGAGCCATCGCACCCAGCTTGTTTGTTGTTGTTGTTGTTGTTGTTTTTATTGTGTCTTACTCTGTCACCCAAGCTGGAGTGCAATGGTGTGATCCTAGTTCAGTGTAGCCTCAAACTCCTGAGCTCAAGGGATCCTCCTGCCTCAGCCTCCCAAGTGGCTGAGACTACAGGTACGCACAACCATGCCTGGCGAATTATTTATTTATTTATTATTTGTTTGTTTATTTATTTTTGTAGAGATGGGATTGTGCTATATTTCCTAGGCTGGTCTCAAACTCCTGGGCTCAAGGAATCCTCCCACCTGCACCTCCCAGAGTTCTAGGATTATAGGCATGAGCCACCATGCCTGGCCAGTTGGTTGATGGTTTTGTTAAGTATACTATAGTCTTGCTAACTTTCTCTCTACTTGTTCTATAATTTACTGAGAAAAGAGTACTGAAATTTTTGACTGTCACTGAGGATTTTTTATTTCTCCTTGCAATTGTATCAGTTTTTGCTCCATGTATTTTGAAGCCCTGTTATTAGGAACATCAATGTCTAAATTCTCATATCCTTTTAATGAACTGACCTCTATATTTGTAAAATTTTCAGAAAGTTTGGAAAATTTTTTGCCATTATTTCTTCAAATATTTTTTTCTGCCCCTCCACTTCTCTCCTTCAGGAATTTGAATTACATGTTCCTGAGATTGCTTGAAGTCTCCCCACAACTCACGGATACTTTTCACTATTTCAGTTTTTTTCTTTCTTTTTTCATGTTGGATAATTTTTATTACTATATCTTCAAGTTCACTAACATTTTTCTTCTGCAATGTGTAATCTGCTGTTAATTCCATCCAATATATGTGTTTTCACCTGTAAAACTTTGAATTAGGTCTTTTTCTATGTCCCTACTGAACACATTGAACATATGGAATATGGTTATAATGATTGTTTTAATGCCCTTTTTGCTAATTATAACATCTGTAGCAGTTCTCGGTCAGTTTCAATTTTCTACATATTCTCCTGATGATGCATCATGTCTTCCTCCTTCTTTGCATGCCTTTTAATCTTCAATTTGATGAAAAACATTGTGAATTTTTTCTCCTTTGGTGCTTTATTCTGTGATGCAATTAGGTTACATGGACATAATTTAAGCTTTTTTTTCTGCCTTTCTGATTTTTTTTTTTTTTTTTTTTTTTTTTTTTTTTTTTGAGAGCTGTTCAGTCTAGGGCTAATAATTTCCTACTTCTCAGACAGGACCTTCCTTGAATTATGAGTTTTTCCAGTCTGGCTGATGGAACTATCCTCAATCCTGTGTGAGTGCCAGGTACTGTTCCCTCTAATCCTTTTGGATGGTTGTTTTCTCAGCCTTTAACAGTTTTTTCATCACACACATGTGCTGAATACTCAAGGGAGCTATCTTCAGCCCTCCAGGGATCTAACTCTGTGCAGCTGTCTTGTCTCCAGTACTCTGTCCTAAGGACACTAGCCTCCTCAGCCTCCCAGTCCCTTAGATGTAACTCTTCAACTCAGGGAGTTTAATGAGCTTCCTTTGTATTCTCCCATCTTATGCTGCAACCAGTGGGCCATAAACTGGGGAAATGATAAGATAATCTTTACTTTTTTCTTTCAAGGATCATTATCCTTCAACGACTGAAGCCCAGTGTTTTGAAAACAGTTTTAATATATTGTCTGATTTTTTTATTTTGTTTTTTTGCCTTTTAAAATTTTATCAGGCAGGGGAGTGTTTTCAGTCCTTGTTACCATATCTTGGGCAAAAGAGGACGGTCTCTCCCACCTCTTATAAAACTAAAGACCCAAAGGAAAAATCAAACAGACAGTTAAAGAAAACAGAGAAGAACTGAAAAATGTTCTTTTCTATCTTGCTGTGATGATGTTCAATAGCTGATGCATTAGCTTCCCATTGCTGCTGTTACAAATTACCACAAATGTGGAGGCTTAAAACAACATGCATTGATTATTTATAGCTATGTAGGTCAGAAGTCTGACACAGGTCTCAGTGGGCTAAAATCAAGATGACAGCAGGGATGCATTCCTTCCCTGAGGCTTCAGGAGAGAATCCACGTCCTCTCGTTTTCCAGCATCTACAGGCCACCCATATTTTTCAGTTTATGACCTCCTTGCTCCATCTTCCAAACCACCAACTTTGCATCTCTCTAACCATTTTTCTGTAGTCCTATCTCCCTCTGACCACAGCAGAGAAAGGTTTTCTGCTCTTAAGTAACTGTGTGATTCAATTATTTAAGTGTTCCCTTAGATAATCCAGAAAACAATCCCCATCTCAGGTTTTTAATCACATCTGCAAAGTTTCTTTTGCCTGGTGAGGTAACATATTCATAGGATCTGGGGATTGGGATGTGGATATCTTTAGGGGTCATTATTCTGCCCACCAAGGTTGACGTCTAATTGCTTAAATTTTACTGTTGTTTACTTTTAAGCAATGAAAATGACATTCACAAAAATCCTTTTGAAAACATTCATTCAAATACAAAGTTTTAAGAAAAGAGATATGCCAGTTTCTTCATCCAGTTGATAAAAAAATTAATTGGAGAGACTGCTTTCTCTATGCAACTCACTGGCAAGCTATTCTTTGTTAGCTCAGGATCTTAGTTCTTTCTCAGTTATCAAGACTAAAATAGTAAAGTCTAGCATGCGATGAGTTCTGTATGTTTCAGTGTTGTATCATGTGATTTTCAGCCTTTGCTCCTAAGGGTCTTCTCTAATTGTTTTTTATGTCGGTTAGTAATGTTTCTCAAACCAATTTTATAAGTAAAATAATAATACCCAATATTTACCAAGCACTATTAATTCAAACAGTACATTTAACATTGTGATGTTTAGTTTTTTGTGTCAACTTGGGTAGGATACAGCTTGTCCAGATAGTGTGTCAAACATTATTCTGGGTGTTTCTCTGAGGTTTTCTTTGGATGATATTAACATTTAAATGGGTGGACTTTTGAGCAAATCAGATTGCCCCCCATCAAGTCAGTGGGCCTCATCCAATCATCTGAAGGTCTAAATTAGAACAGCCTCCTCCAAGTAGGAGAGAGTTCTACCTCTGTAGCGTTGGCACTTTCTGGTTCTATAAAAAGATGTCTACAGACTTCATCTACAACAGTGGCTTCTGGGCTGGAACTGCAGCATCACTGTCCCTGGGTCTCCTGCCTGCAGCTGCTCCTGCAGATATGGGTTTGTCAGCCTCCCTAATCATGTGACCTGATTTCTCATAATAAATAATAAATATAATCTCTTTATTTATAAGCTATATATATTCATATATACTCTTTATAAATCTTCCTCTTAATATATAGTTATATTACATATGATATATCTATGCATCCTATTGGTTCTATTTCTCTGGAGAATACTGTCTAATATAAACATGAATAGCTGGTTTGAGATATGAGATAGTCACTATCATCATCCCCATTTTTTATTAATAGAATTTTTAATTGTATAAATGCATGGAGTACAATGTGATGATTTTATATGTGTATACAATGTGGAAGCACTAAATCAAGCTAATTAATATCTCCTATTACCTCATTTATCATGTTTTTGTGGTGAGACATTTGAAATTTACTTTCTTAGTTATTTTGAAATATGCGATACATGATCATTGAGTACAGTCACCCTAGTATGCAAAACGTATTTGCCTTGTCTAACTGAATACCGTCTAGCTGAATACCCTCTAACTGAGATACCTTAGTATCTCAAAACATTGGTCTTGTGTAACCGAAACTTTGTACCTATTATCTTTATTTTATAAATGAAAAATGAAAGCAGGGAGAGAAGGCAATCTCCCCAGTGTTTTAGGGAGAATATGAGTAAAGGTAGGATTGAAGCCAGGAAAACCTGACTTCAGGTCTACACTCTTGATCCCTCCTTTATATTGCATTTTAAATTCCTGAAAGACAGGGGCTATGCCCTAATATTGTTTAATTCTTCAAAGAATCTGGCACAGAGCCAGTATATAGGCATGTAACACCCGGTTAACTAATGAATATTAATTGTTCTCACATCTTTATTAACCCATTTAGATAGATTCCATCCTCCAAAGACTCCCCCTGATTTGACTGGGGGGAGGTGAATATGGAAGAGGTAGTGGGCACATGTCACATAACTGCCATTACATGTTGGTATAATGGAAAAGTAGTGCCATATAGTTGGAATGTAAGCTATTAATCCACCTGGGAGTCTTCCTTATAGCTCCTGGAGGTTTGTAATTGCTTGCCCTACAAACACACACATACATATATAACGAAATTCAGAATACTAAGCATGATTTATATCTTTTAACATTTAAATAATTAAACCTTATTTTTTTTCACCAAGAGACTAAAAGCCAGAATATCTTGCCATTTGAACAAATTGTTGATTGTGAGCTGCTGTGAAAAGCTTCTATATAAAAGGGGAAATAAGGACTCTCTTCCTAACATTGAGAATGCTGAACTCAAGGCCACAATGCTCAGATTTCTCACAACTCTATCTCCCTCAATTTAGGAAGGAAAGTACCTGAGCTCTTTCCTATTACCTGAGCTCATTTCTATTACCAGAATGTGGTTTTGGTCCATCATCCAAGACAAAATGACTTATAAGAAGTTTTCTGCTTGTATTAGTTCCCTAGGGCTGCCATAACAAATCACCACAAACTGCGTGCCTCAAAACAGCAGAAATGTATTCTCTTACAGTTCAGGGGGCTGAAGTCTGAAATCAAGGCATCAACAGGATTGGTTTCTTCTGAGGGCTCTGAGGGAATATCTGCTCCACTCTCCTAGCTTCTGGTGATGGCCACCAACCCTTGGCATTCCTTGGCTTGCAGATGCATCATTTTAATCTCTGATTCCATCTTCTCCATGTTTTCCTCTGTGTGTGCATCTGTATCCAAATTTCCCTCTTTTTATAAGAATGCCAGTGACATTGGATTAATGTCCACACTCATCTTTACTTGATTAAATGTCCACAGATCCCTTTTCTAAATGGGATCATATTCACAGGTGGTGGTGGTGAAGATTTCAGTATATCTTTTTTGGAGGGAATGCAATTCATCCCAAGACACTACACCCCTCCCCTCGTACATGCACCTGTTGAAGAACTTATTAGTTACGTTAAGAATCATTGAAGCAGAGATTCTACTTAGACCTGATTAGCTGTATACTGTATAGAATTCTGTGATTCAGTTTTCCTCTGAAAACCATCATTTCAGGCATAAAAGTCTTGATAGAAATCAAGAAAAATGTACAGATCAAGCATTGGCCATGAAATATGACATTTAGAATCCTTTCTTCCTCATTACCATTTACACATTATTCACCAACCATGTAAAGCTTATATAGTATCCCTTTTTCTTTCATACTATCTTGTTGAGTCCATGTTCCCCTTTGTCTGATTCATCAGTCATTTAATCAGCAGCTATTTTATGGCCTCCTATGTGCTAAACACCTTACTAAGAGCTGTGAGGCCACCAAATAGGCAATAAATATGATATCAGAAGAAATCAACAAATTCTATCTTTTCATTATGTTCAGAGGAGGAAACTAAGACCCAGAGAGGTTAGTTTTTTCTCCAGTTAGTGACAGAGCTGGATAATCCTAAGTATTAATTGTACCTAACCTATTTTTATTTCTTAATTCGCTATGACTTGGTGATGCCTGCATAACTCACAAAAAGATACATGGTACAGTATCATTTCAATTTTAGCTCTCCATCCTTAATTATAGCTAAGTTCAAGGAGAGGGCTTCTAATTTTTTCTCCAGGTGAGGAATTCTCCCCTCTTCATGTCACTTTGAGGACCCAGAAGTACATTATAATATGTCAACTTGGCAAATGTTTGCAATTGTTGCTCTTTACTCTACATAATAAGTGAGATTATAAGTGAAAGCAAAAACCTCCTCTAGGTTGTGTGCAGCAGCTTAACCATCTCAAATTTAACTTTCTTCTGACAACTCTCCTAGTTTTCAGCATTCCAATTTGTGCAAATAAGTACTGAAGGGTTTGCTTGGGCAGCTACTGATGCCTAGCTCTGAATATAAAAGAGATAGCTACACATAGAACAATCATATTCTTAATCAAATAAGGATTTATGCCCTTGTAATTGGGCAGTAAAAGTTCAGATGGACTTTTTTGTAAGTTACACCTTTTTCACTACAATTCATTCATCCTTTCTCCAATTGCCATTTTCTATACAATCAAATCTTAAGCACTGTTGCAGCTTTATACTTGTAGAAACGAATTTTTAAAAGGAACATAACTGATTTTGCCTTTGCATCATTAAATACGTTCACTGTTTAAGCAAGGTATCCACAGTCAATGAAAAGAAAGAATTGAGGGACTATCTAGGGGAAGACAAAATGTAGTCAAACTGAAGGTAAAGCAATCCAGTTAAAAATATTTTAACTTAGTTACAAAGCCAAATATTCCTTAAGGATATTGCTAAACATTAATTCTGATAAGAATTAGATCAATACATTTGAATAATATAATCAATCTACATCAAGTAGCATGAAGCCCACAAATCATATCTTTAACCAAAAAGAGTGGTAGCATTTTTTTTCCTGGAAATAGCCACATAAGTTAATTTGCACTCCACATAAACTTTCCCAAGATACACTATAACATAACATTCAAATTAAGAGCTCTGAAGTCAGGTCCTGGATTCCAGGCCAGGCATTGCAATTTCTAGTGATATGACTTTGGACAAATTAATTAACCTTTCTAAACCTTTCCTAATTTTCTTGTCTACAGAAGAGAAATTATAAATAGTATCCACCTCACAGGTGCATTTGTGCCAATGTAAGGGGGTAATGCATGTAAACTATTTGGTATAGTGAGTACTCCGTAGATCATTGCTAATATCTGCTTGAAAACACTCTACTGTAGAAGTTATTTGGAGCACAAAATAATGGAAAATGAAAAATAATGAAAGGAAATGCAATAAAATGCTAACAGTGGTTAACTTCAAAGGAGTACAATTATGAGTGATTCTTTTCCTTTTTTTTCATTTTCCAAAAACTTTTAAATGCAACTGTATTGTATTTATCACAGAACAATACTTTATGAAAGAAAGCTCAGGGCTAATACATTATTAAGTTGATGCAAAAGTAATTGTAGTCTCTGCCATTGACAGTAATGACAAAGACCGCAATTACTTTTGCACCAAATGAACTTAAATTATTTTTATTATTTTCTCTGTGTATGGAAACCTCTAGTCGTTAGAAACTGGCACTCATCCCCTTCACATATACCTCTTATCCCCAAATTAGCCTTTTTCCAAGTCTGAGTGCCACAGGGGGCATGCACAGAACTCACTGTATGACATTGATTCAACTAGTTCTTTACAATGAAAAGAATTTTGTTTTAAAGCATCCCTAAATGTAGAAACTCGCATTCTGTAGAATTCAAACAAATAAAATTAATTCATTTGTGTAATATATAGTTTGTCGTTAATCTGTCAAAATGCTGGATATGCATTAAAATTTTTCATTAAAATTTTTCTTGTAATATTTTGTCCTAATGTGAGTTTATTAAAATTAACTGATATAGTTTGAATATTTTATTCAGAAATTGGGAAAAATAGATATTTGTTTAATAGTTGCAATGATTTTTTTGACCATCAAGACTTTTCATGTCAAGTTCCATATCGTGGAATCCACATGGCTAACTAAAAAGGATGCCATGATTTCTGGTGGGGAAAATGTCACTTATTATTTGGTTCTTTTGGTTTGTTTATTTGTTGTTTGTTTGTTTGTTTGAGTTAGAGTCTCACTCTGTCATGCAGGCTGAAGTGCACTGGCAAGATCTCGGCTCTGCCCCCTGGGTTCAAGCGATTCTCCTGCCTCAGCCTCCCAAATAGCTGGGATTACAGGTGCATGCCACCACACTCTGCTAATTTTTTTGTATTTTTAGCAGAGACAGGGTTGCACCATGTTGGCCAGTCTGGTCTGAAACTCCTGACCTCAAGTGATCCGCCCGCATCGGCCTCCCAAAGTGCTGGAATTATAAGCGTGAACCACTGTACCCAGCCAAATACCACTTATTTCTTAATAATAAGAAATTCAGTCCGGGCGCGGTGGCTCAAGCCTATAATTCCAGCACTTTGGGAGGCCGAGACGGGCGGATCACCATGTCAGGAGATGGAAACCATCCCGGCTAACTCGGTGAAACCCCGTCTCTACTAAAAAATACAAAAAACTAGCCGGGCGAGGTGGCGGACGCCTGTAGTCCCAGCTACTTGAGAGGCTGAGGCAGGAGAATGGCCTAAACCTGGGAGGCGGAGCTTGCAGTGAGCTGAGATCCAGCCACTGCACTCCAGTCTGGGAGATAGAGCGAGACTCCGTCTCAAAAGAAAAAAAGAAAAGAAAAGAAATTCAGAAATGATTTAAAGTAACTTATATAAATACATTCAGTACAAAAACTATGTCCACATAAGGGAAACTTCTCTGACAACCCAACTGATAACTTACAATTAGTTAACTGGTTTATGAAGAACTCATTTTAAGAGTATGCAAAATCCATTCATAATCACCATGTTAAAGAGAGTTAAGATTTTTTATTCTATATAAATTTTAAGGCAACATTTTGTGAAAAGGAAAAAAAAATGTTTATAAAGAGGTAGGTAAGAAGCTTTTCATAAAATTTCATAATGAAGTTACAAAAGATGAGAAGTTGGCCATGATAACTAAAATTGAATCTGGGTTAATTTTATTTTTTTTCTTAGAAGCATTTCTAACAAAGCATCTCATGACTTCCCTGGAATTAAAAAGTATAAAATAACTGCATCTGGTTTGCATAACCCTCTCTGGAGATATGTGGGCAGAGAGGACACAAAGGACAATAGAGAGCACATCTGTGTCCCCTAACAACATTTCACAGGTGATGTCAGGTCAAAATAAGCATCAGAGATGTCAGGATGTAAAAAAATAAATCATGAAAGAAATCAGGCTGCTGGGACTTCTTATACCTCATGCCAACCTCCTTCAATCTTTCAGAATCTGTATGGGAAAGAGGGGTGGCCATAGACACTTCTTAAAAATGGGAAGTGGAGATTTAAGCATTGGCTGCCCATAATGTTGACTTTTTTATCTCCTGAAAGTATGGGCCATGTCTTTATCTATCTTCCTGAAACATGTCACACCCAATAGTACCCACATCAGCACAAAATACAAATAACTCTGAAGGCCTATGTACTTAAGAGATACATTAAAATTAAGAACTATGAAAAAATAAGCTGCTGTTTACCTCTTTTGAAGATTTGTGTTACTATGCTAAATGAGAAATATTGTTTTGGCCATCATTCTGAAACTTCTTTTTTTTTTCTATTTTTTTTTTTTTTTTTTTTTTTTTGAGATGGAGTTTCACTCTTATTGCCCAGGCTGGACTGGAGTGCAATGGCGTGACCTCAGCTCGCCGCAACCTCTGCTTCCTGGGTTCAAGCAATTCTCCTGCCTCGGCCTCCTGAGTAGCTGGGATTATAGGCATGCATCACCAGGCCTGGCTATTTTTGTATTTTTAGTAGAGACAGGGTTTCCCCATGTTGGTCAGGCTGGTCTTGAACTCCTGATCTCAGGTGATCTGCCCACCTCGGCCTCCCAAAGTGCTGGGATTACAAGTGTGAGCCATTGCGCCAGGCCCATTCTGAAACTTTTATGAGATCAAATGCAGATACCACTGAGTAAGGACAGTGAGAGGTGAGAGAGGTAGAGATTTTGTGCCCATTCGAGAAGCAAATGTATAATTTATGAACATCTTCCATCTCCACAAATGGTGGACATGTTTTTCACTATTTTTTAACTGCAAAATATTCTCATTCTCATGAATTTGTTTAAGAGTCATTTACTTGCAAAATGTTAAGAAACCTGTGTTCTGTACTTGGCAAATAACCTTGGCATTAACAACTGCAGAAGCAGATGCTTGTCCACAGTTATCCAGAAAGGAAAAAAAAAAAAAAAAACACTCCAAGGTCAGAACTAGCTGAAAAAAATCCAGCAAACCACAGATGAAGAAAAATACAGAAAATGAATGATGAACAAGAAGGGTGGGAACCAGTGATTCTGCCTGAATTCCATTGAATTTAGTGGTGTGTATTACGTAGAGGAAGAAAGCAAGTAGCACCCAGAAGCATTTATTATGATTAGCCTTTATCATGACAGTCTCACCTTGAATTGTAAAATTTCATTACACAGTTTTGTAATTACACTAAAGTCATCACACTAATGGCAGCTTTGTGAAATGTTGCAGAAGTTCTTCCTATTATTCATTGAGATGAAATAATTTTTTGAAGTGTGATTAAATCCAAGCTCCAATCAGAAAAGCCGACTATTGACCCTGATGATCAAGCAACAATAAAAACTTGTCCAATGTCAAAGAAATAGGATACATTTGCTGTTATAAAAGAAATCTCTGAAAATTTTCATGTTTGTTTCATCTGCACAAAACGCACATCAAAAGAAATGCCACCCAAATGCTGTACTTGTACAAGTTTGTTTCGGTATTTCTTCTTTCTACCTGTGTCAGAGGCATTGGAACTGGACTGACTCCAGGTTGAACAGGGGCTGGATAAAATGAGGCTGAGACAAGCTGGGCTGCATTCCCAGGGGGTTAGGCATTCTTAGTCACAGGATTAGAAAGCAAGATACGGGTCAAAATGACCCTACTGATAAAAGAGAATGCAGTAAAGAAGCTGGCCAAAACCAAGATAGCAATGAAAGTGACCTGTGGTCATCCTCACTGCTCATTCTATGCTAATTATAATGTACCAACATGCTAAAAGACACTCCCACCAGCCCATGACAGTTTACAAATATCATGACAATGTCTGGAAGTTACCCTAGATGATCTAGAAACACGGGAGGAACCCCCATTTGGGGGAGCTCCCCACCTCTTTCTTAGAAAATTAATGAATAATTCACCTCTTATTTAACATATAATGAAGAATAACAACAAGTCTACAGACCAGAATCCCATTCCACTGTTCTGTCTATGGAGTAGCAATTCTTTTATTCCTTCACTTTCTTAATCAACTTGCTTTCACTTTATTCTGTGGACCCACTCTGAATTCTTTCTTGCACAAGATCCAAGAACCCTCTTCTTGGGGTCCGGATCAGGACCCCTTTCCACTAACACCTAGATTGATAGAATAGGTTAATCATTGGTAAAGGAAAAAAAAATGAGCATAATGTAAAGGTTATTCAGGATCAAAGCTGACATCTACCAAGTGATTAATTTGCTCTAGTTAGAATGAATTCTGTGGAAGCATTTAGAAATGTAATGGTCTGTAAAAATAGTAAATAAATGCTTCCTGACCAACTATTGCAGGTGACTGAGCAGTGATTTGATTTCAGTGCTTAGTAGTGCTTACTTCTGCCTATCTGACATTGCTTATGTCAGCTTGGTTACGAATATCCAAGTTAATTTCCAGGTTTCAGATGCAATCTCTGTGCTTGGAGCTGGATTACAGAAAAGCATACATGGGGACCCACTGAACATGTCAATTAGCCTGAAAGGAAGCACACTTTTTATTCCCTCCTATCAAGTTCAGGCAGGCAAATATCCTGACAGAGATTTAAGAGTTCCAGGAGGTGGCTTCTGTCACAGGTCTCCCAGGCAAGGAAAGGTGCTAGTTTTCACAGCTAACTCAAATGCTCTGAAAGCTGACCCTGGACTGTTTCTTAACCTCTCCTCCAGCAGAATGGGACTGGTGGGTGCTACCAGCACACAGGCCCAGGAGCAGAGGCGGGAGATGGTTATTGCTTCACTTCTTCACTTACCCAGACTGAAAGGAAAGATCATTTTCTTCAGTTTGGATGATTGGAGACATTTTTGAAAAAATGAATGGCAATAACATCTTCAATAAGGGGGCATTTCATAAAGTAAAATTTTTGATTCAAATTTTACTAATATTTTGGCTATAGATTACCCAGTTCCTGCAATAGCTATTCCCTAATTACTGTACTTTTATTAAGGAGCTGATTGATGCTTGAATTCTACTTTTCACATGCCACCTAGTATGTACAAGATGCTAGACTTCTTAAGGGCGGACTTTGTTTTATTCATCCACGCCATCTCCACAGCATCTGTTTAGCATAGAAACATAAACAAATGCTTGTTGCTGCTCTCGGGTCTCAGCACCACATCTCACTGATATTTCCTCACCTCTTGTGATGCGGAAATCAGATCCAATATTCCTCAGGATCCTATGTTAGTTCCTATATTAGTTTATTCCATTAGTTTATTCCAGGATTTACTTATTTTCTTCCAGTCCCCATTTCCATCCATTTTCTCCAGTCCTATTTTTTTTCCTTTGGTCAGTCCTACTGCCTAATGATTAGACAGGTGACAGAAAGGATGCAAGTATGGAAGATTATCAATAAATATGCATCATTTGATAGATTGAAAGTCATCAGAGGAAGCAGAACAAGAGAAGTCAAGGACTGTATGACAGAAACGAAAAACTATATAGAACATAAGCCAAAGTGGTTCCTCAGGGATGTCTGATCATCCACTATACACAGAACAAGAACTCCCTGTAAAATACATTAATCTAAAATTTACCATACAATTTGGTCTTTGTGTTCTGTGAGTAAGAGACCTGCCATCGTCTGTGATATTCACAGACTCTTGTCAGTGACAAGAAAGAAGCCCCAGGCTTTCTGTTGGGAGCTTCACTAAAACAACCCCACCAACACCAGAGGCGCTTTCTCATTAAAGTCCCAGGAGTTTCTGTTTTTAAGGCCAGAAATCTTTTTTAAAGAAATTTTTTTTAAAAGTTCACCTCTTCTCTTGACCAAATAAGAATATTCTCCCATAGGATAAACTGGAATATTGGCACGTTAGTCTCTGAGAAACTTATGAATCCTTCAGAATTAAGTTAAAAAGGTTAATATAATTAAGTTAACCCGAAGTTGAGAAGGTTCATTAGGAAAATTATAAATCCATGTTGTTTACATTTTCATTGTTAAATATGGCTCTTTATAATAATAAAATTCTGCACCATGGTGATAGGTATGATATAAAAGTACATAACTTATCCAATGGCTCATTCCATAAAATACGATAGGAGATGAATTAAAGGGACTCTTGACTTTCTCATTGGTTTGGTCACACAGCGTGCAAACAAGTCTTTAGGGTGTTAATTATTCTCCCTTGTCATGAATAGATCTTCCTCTAGGGCTGAGATAGGGAAAGATGCAGGGAAAAGGATATGGAGCATTGAAAATTATTGTAAAAACCACCATTCTGAGCAAACTATCGCAAGGATGGAGAAAACCAAACACTGCATGTTCTCACTCATAGGTGGGAATTGAACAATGAGAACACTTGGACACAGGATGGGGAACATCACACACCAGGGCCTGTCGTGGGGTGGAGGGAGGGGGGAGGGATAGCATTAGGAGATATACCTAATGTAAACGTAGAGTTAATGGGTGCAGCACACCAACATGGCATATGTATACATATGTAACAAACCTGCACATTGTGCACATGTACCCTAGAACTTAAAGTATAATAAAAAAAAAAGAAAGAAAAAGAAAATTACCGTAAAAATGTTAGATTTTTCAGGTTAAGTGAATTTTAAAGTTAATTTCTTATCATCTTAAACCACATTTCAGTATACAAAGTCATGTGGCACATATGGACATTTCGCCAACACCAGACCACATACACAATGGTGGTCCCGTGAGATTAAAATACTATGTTTTTACTATATTAAGGTCACTAATAAATAGTCATAGTCAATTCTCAGTCCTCAGACACAGCTTCCTCTGCTACTTTTTTTTTTCTTTTTCTTGAATTCCAGGGTATTAAAGTATCTTGGTTTTCCACCTGTCTCATTGGCTACTCTTTTTTTTTTTTTTTTTTTTCTGATAGGGTCTCACTGTCTTGCCCAGGCTGGAGCACAGTGGTAGGACGACAGCTCACTGCACCCTTGACCTCCCAGGCTCAAGCAACCCTCCAACTCCAGCCTCCGGAGTAGCTGGAACTACAAGCACATATCACCACGCCAGGCTAATTTTTTTCTATTTTTTGTACAGACGGGGTCTCACTGTCTTGCCTAGGCTGGTCTCAAACACCTGTGCTCAAGTGATCCTCCTGCCTCAGTCTCCCAAAGTGCTGAGATTACAGGCATGAGACATTATGCTTGGCCAGTTACTCTTTTTCGGACTCCTCCATGACTAATAAACACCCCAAACTTAAAATGCCCGGAAGTAAACTTCCTCCCCCAACCCCTAGCCCCACAATACTTGCCTAACCTGTGCTATTTTCTGTCTTGGTCATTGTTGGCTCTTCTTTTTCTCCAAGACCAACATACAATCTGTTAATTCCATCTTCAAAATGGATCTGGCATCTGACCACTTATGTTTACTGCCACTGCTCTCACTATGGTCCAAACCACCATCATCATTCACCTGGATCACCAAAACTGCTTCCTACCTGGCCTTCCCTGCTTCTGCTCTTGTTCCCTACAGTCTATTCAACACACATCAACCAAAGTGATCCTATTGAAAAAGAAGTTAAGTCCAGTCACCTCTTTGTTCAAAATCCATCAGAATAAAAGCCCAAATCCTTACAAGGGGACCTAAGTCCCCACATGGCCCTGTCCTTTGTCACTTCTCTGACACCATCCTTTGCAACTTTCACCCTGGCTCCCTTTACTGCAGCCATGCTGACCTTTTGTTTTTTCCAGAACAAAGCAGTGCACCTCAGGACATTTGCAGTGGATGTTCCCTCGGTTTGGAATGCCCTTCCTCCAAACGCATGTGTGGTTCACTTCCTCACTGCTTTCCAGCATTTCCTAAATGTTCACCTCACTGAGGTCTTCCAGAATCACCCAACTTACAATTAAATCCCCCCACTGTAGCACTGCTGATCTTTCACTTCCTCACATTGTTTTATTTTTTTCTCATTCCACTTATGACCAGTTAACATTCTGTGTTATTATTTGTTCGGTTTATCATCTGCCTTTCTTCACAACAATGTAAGCTTTAGGCGCATTTATAAGCTGTTATTTGTAAATTAGGCACTCATTAAATATATTTAATGAATAAGTGATTACTGTGCAATAGGAACACAGTATTTTTCCACAAAAGGCTAAGAAAGAGTACTCTAAAATGTCCCTGATCTCTCTATATATTTGTTCTTCTTTCTTGTCACCAATTTTTCCCTTGCCTCAATTTTTGAGTGTCTGAGAGGGCATGCATCTTCAAGGCTTGGAAACTGCTGATCTAAAGCCCAGCGTCAGATCCACTTCACCCATCTTACAAGGGATTTGGTCTCTTCTCAAGTGTCTTCAGAAGTAGAGAATTTATGTACACCTCTATTGTGAAAGGGTTTATAAAATTAACATGAAATTAGGATTACTATAACTTCCAGGCAACAGTTCCGTTTTTATTTTTGAGGAAAGCTTTGAATAACTATTTACCCTCTTCCACATGAAATATCTTCAAGTATTAGAACAGAAAAATATTTTCCTTTTGATTCCAAAGTCTTCAAAGTAGCATCCATTCCTCATATTAATTGAACGATTTAAAATTTCAGAACATAAAATTTAATCTAGAGTAATGAGATCTCCTAATAAGATACAACTATAGAATTAGAAGAGGTGGAAGCTGTACTAACATGCAGCATGAACAAAATAAAGCCTGCAGAAGTTGGGCTGACTTGCCCAAGGTCATCTGCAAAAGGTCATGTTGACATCAGTTTCAGGTAAAGTGAATTTCCCCAACCCCCACCCCAAGCAGTGTTCTCTCCACTCCACCATATTTCCTCTCACTTGATTACTTTAACTAAAGTTATTCTATTTTGTCAGTATAGCTAGTGGATTATAATAAAGACTGCTGTTTTTCTAGAAATATCTAAACCATCCTCGGAGAAGGCCAAGGTAATCCATCCATGGAAGCAGCATTGCCCCTCCCTTATTCTGAGGCATTGCTGAAATTCTTTCCATAAGCAGAAAGCTCAACTGATTAGAATTCTTCTGAGATTCAAGATCCAAACTAAAGTTATGAATAAAAATGCAGTATTATTCAAAGAAGAGGGCACAAAGCAACCTTCTGAGTTAAACAAATTTTTTTTAAGGTTCAGGTTTTAATATTAATACAGTTAAAAACTACGTACATTTTCAAGAAAAATATTATAAAAGTTACTGACATATTGTCTTTACATATACAAAATCTAAAGCTAAATAAACACTCATGAAGAAAAGCCTGCAGAATCCAGGGACAAAAAGCTTAGAGGTAAAGAAATAATAAATAAACAAAGAACACATTTAAATCAAATACTTACCAGGAGAATTTGATACCAACACTTGGTATCAAATACCAAGTACTTGATAATCAAATACCTATCAAATCTCACCAATATCCTGTGCATTCTCAGGATCTTAAATCTGAGCAAGAACCAAAGCTTTTCTTGAGTAGAAGAGATTCACCAGGGGGAAGCAATCAATAGAGGATAGGCGATGTGGAAGATGCTAGAGTACAGGAGTGCAGAAAATGCCTGCCTGAGGGGAGGACACGCTTCTATTTGTTTTTTAAAATTAACATTTATAGCGCTTTCTCTATGCTGGTGGCTGTGTTCTAGGTAATTTAAATGCATTATCCTATGTAATCATCACAACAATCCAATCAGCTAGGTATTGCTATTTTTATTCTCACTTTACAGATGAAGAACTTAGGGTTCAGTAGTTTAGCAACTTGTCCAAAGATACCAGGCAAGGAAGTGGCCTAACTGGGATTCAAACTCAGACCTTGTCTAGCCTCAGTATTGGATTCTTAACCACTATGCTTTGCTGTCTCTTGGTAAATTACTAAACAATTAAAACATCCATCTCCCCAATCATTTCCTAAGGAAACACCGAACCTCCAAGTTTCCCAGTCACCCCTCAGGGACCAGATTCCCAGGCCTACTGCTCACTAGCTTTGTGAAATTGAGCAATGGCCTTAACCTCTCCGGGCACCATTTTCTTCATCTGTAAAATATAATAACATCTCACAGAGTTATTATAAAAATTAGTTGCGTTAATATATGCGGGAGCATAGCCTCCCAGTTAAGAACACTGGCTCTGGATTCTGACACTTGTTTGAATCCAACCCTGCTTTCTACAGTTTTTGTGATTTTAGGGGAGCTGCCTGTTTTTCTCAGGCTTAGGCTCCTTGCCCATACATCAGAGGCAATAATAGCACTTTCCTCACAGGTGGTTATATAAGGCTTAAAAGAGAAAATCTTTGCAAAGTATCTGGCACATAGAAAGTGCTCAATAAATTTTATTATATAAAAGTCATAGTTACCTATCAACTACAAAGATTAGTTGTTATTAATATGAGTAAATAAAACATGGTTTACTAGGCAGATGATAAAATAGAAATGTGTAACCTAAAAAAAATGACAGTGTGAAATTAACATTATACCAAGGGCAATAATATTTATAATAAGATGACTAAAATGGATTTAATTAAAAGCAAAGACTCTCAAATTGAACTGCAAAACCAAATTTAGAGATTTGCTACTTATGGAGATGTATCTAAAGTCAAATGATACAGAAATATTAAAAATAATAATATGTTCACAATAAAATATGTGGCATGAGTAGAAGAGCATAGAAAAAGAATATAAAATAATGCCTATGTGAACTAAATTGGTAGTAATATTACTAAAGTGAAAAACATTAAAAATAAATCAGTCTATGGTCAGAAACAAAATAAAATTTTAAAAGTCATTGGGAATTCTAAAAATAATTTTAAGAGATAACATTAACAGTTACATACAAAATTTTCTAAGATTCAGATAATATATCAATTTCAACTACTCATGCAATATTTACCAAATATAACAGCATGCAAAGAAAATAAAAAATAATATAAAGACCACATTTGATTTTTTCAGTTCTGATGCAGGGCAGGCAAGCCCCCAAATTGGGGTGTAGCCTGGGAGGATTCTTGACTTCGCCCAGAAAAGAATTCAAGGGGGAGCCAGTGGTGTTGGATAGCAATTTTTATTGAGAGGGCAGTGCACAGCAGCAGCAGAGATCCTGCTCCTTGTGGAGCAGGGTTACCCCACAGGCAGTGTGCTCAGTGTAGCACTCAGAGGCAGTTCTGCAGTCATATTTATACCAACTTTTAATTATGTGCAAATTAAGGGGCAGATTATGCAGAAATTTCTAGAAAAGGGGTGGTAACTTCTAGGTTGTCAGGTCGTTGCCATGGAAAGGGGCAGTAACTCCTGCATGTTGCCATGGCAATAGTAAACTGACATGCCACTGGCAGTGTGTCTTATGAAAAGGTGTTTCTGCCCTATCCCTGTTTTAGCTAGTCCTCAATTTAGTCCAGTGTCCAAGCCCCTCCTCTAGAGTCACATTCCACCTATTACCTCAGTTCTATAAATCTAAAAAATTATTTTTTTCACTTAACAGAGTTGACACCTCATCACTTTAATGGAATAAAAGCAAACTTAAAAATTAAGATAATGCATATTTCTTAATACTGAGTGAAATTTCTGGAGCTGAGATTGAGTATCTTTGATTTGATCTGTGTTGTAATAGGGAGAGACAGAGGGTCCCAAGATCAAACTAATATATCAAGAAGCAGATTAGCTGTAATCCTCATGTTACATATACTGGGCATGTGCCCTAGAGGGAAAAAATTTTCTTTAGATAGTTTGAGTTTTCTTTTTCTACTTGCATGCAGTGAGTAGCAAAACTACATAGGAACAAATGTATTCACATATTAATTTCTAAAGTATTTTCATATGCTTAATTTGCCTTCTCTAATTGCTGGAAATTCCTAGGGAATTGGTTTTAGACTCACTTCTCATCTGTCACTATTCTCTTTACTTAGAAAATCTCTCTTTTAAAAAATATTCTTAGTGTTCTGCAGCGTTTCTACACTGCACCTATGCTGAATTATTTATCTTTATTGAAATTTTTGTTTTTTCTTCAATTTGAGAATGTACACCTTTGACCAATTTTGAAAATTCGTAGGTATTGTGTCTTCAATTATTGTCACTTCTCCCTTCATTCTATCCTATTTTTTTGGAATTCCTAATAGATGTGTATTAGTAATTCTTCTTTCTCATAAAGAGATTAACTTTATGCTCTCTTTAATAATAGCCATCCATTTCTCTATCATCTGTGATATTTTCTTGGCTCTATCTTCCAGTTTCCTAAGTTTCTGCCTAGTAATAACCTACCAATTGAGTTCCATTGACTTTGTAATTTAACTTATTATAATTATTTCAAGAATTCCATTTTTAATGGTCTGTTGTTGTTCTGTTACATATTAGTTTCTTTCAATATTTTTTTTCATTTTCCATATTACCATTAGAGTCTGCTTCAGATTATTTATTGGTTCAAACGATTACAGTGATAATTCTCCTGTTTATTGTGTCTGTAATCTTTGGTTCATGGCAAATGAATTCTTTACATGTTAATTTTTAATTATGTACTTCTTTCAGTGGGGCTTTTATGCTGTTGTTTTCCATACCTAGCTGGTAGTGAGAATGACCATCCAGAGAAATTTGGCATTTCTTCTATGTTTCCCAAGGGTATCCCAAGGGTCAACTTTTATATTACTCCCTCAGTTGGAGGGTTCTGACCTTCTGGGGTATTGCAAATTTGTACTCCAAACCAAAATGACTTAGGTTCATTTGATTGCTTAGAGACTTTTTCCTAGACACTAGACAAATATGAGCTTCCATGTCAAATACTGGGTCAATGGGTAGATACTTAATGTCCACCTTTCACTGAAGCTTCAAATTACTATGGTACAGGCTTTATTGAAGTTTTTCATGAAGAGCTCTGAATATTTGCCTTGGACAGTCCATACACAGGTATTAAAATCCAAGCCTCATGGCTATTCCCAGATGTAGTAACACTCCAACTCCATTACCAGGACTACAGAAGCGTTCACTCCATGCTTACCAAGTTTCATTCCTATATACATACACACACTAGGAGATATATATATATATAGAGAGAGAGAGAGATCGATCGATCCTGGGGATTTTCTTTCTTTCCTATGCTCTCAGCATTAGTTTTTTAATATTGTTATGTTTTATCAATTATTTCAAAGGTAGTGAGGGACTTTCTGTGTTTATTTGAGATACCATTTTGATGTAACTGAAACCTCCTGAATGATTTCTTTCATTTTCATGAATTCTAAATTTCACCTATATTTCAACAACTTCCAAATTATATTTCTAAGCCAGTGGTTCTCAATTGGTGGTGGTTTTTACCCCCAGTGGGTATTTGGCAGTGTCTGAAGTGATCTTTGGTTGCCATAACATGACTGGGCTACCTCTGGCTTCTAGTGGGTAGAGGCCAAGAATACTGCAAAACTTCCTAAAATGCCCAGAAGAGCACCCACACAAAGACTTATCTTGGCTCAAAATGCCAATAGTGCCAAAGTTGAGAGACTGTTTTTGAACCTCCATTTGAATGCATGTTAACATATGTTAAACAGAGTTGTGTTTTTATTTTTATTCACCAAACCTGTTTCTCCCCTGACCTTTTCCCATCTCACTTAATGGCACCATGATGAAGCTGACTGCTCAGGTCAGAAACCTGGTAGTTTTTCTTGAAACCTTAATAGCTTGTTCTAGTTGATTTTACCCCCTAATAACATCCCATTTTTTATCTCTACTACCTCTAGCATAGTCTACCATCTCTCACTAGGGCTACTGGATAGTCTTCTAGTCTGTCTCCACTTTTTCCAGTCTTGCCTGCCCCAGTTCATTTTCCACACAGACATCAAGCTGACCTTCTCATTGCACGTCTAATAAAATCCAAATTCTTTAGCAGGGTCTTCAGGGGAGGCATTCACGATCTGGGCCCCGCTGATCTCTTTAAACACCTTTTGTGCTGTCATTCATTCAGCTTTAGAAAAGTTAGCAATTGTATTTTCTGGATGATATTGAACCTTCTTCCAGGCCCAGAATTTTTCACATGTTATTTCTTTTGTCTCTAATGCTCTTCCTGCACTTCAAGCTTCAGATCTGCATTTAAATATGCCTGCTTCTGGGAAGCTTTGTTGACCTCTCAACCTGTAACATATCTGATATGGTTTGAATCTGTGTCACTACCCAAATCTCACGTCAAATTGTAATCCCCAATGTTGGAAGTGGGGCCTGGTGGGAGGTGATTGGATCATAGGGGCAGATTTTTCCCCCAGTGTTGTCCTCGCAATAGTGAGCGAGTTTTCATGACATCTGGCTGTTTAAAGGTGTGTGCCACCTCCCTGCATCTTGCTTCTGCTCCCACCATGTAAGATGTGCCTGCTTCCCCTTTGCCTTCTGCTATGATTGTAAGTTTCCTGATGCTTCCCCAGCCATGCTTCCCATACAGCCTGCAGAACCATGAGCCAATTAAACCTCTTTTCCTTTCAAGTTATCCAGTCTCAACTAATACAACATCCTTTCTGTCAGCTTTTAGACTATACATTTTCTTTCCTAAATGTAAGCTTCAAAAAGTCAAGAACCATATCTGTTTTGTTCACTACTTCTTATTGGGCCTGGAATATGTCAGGCATTCAGTAACAAACAACATTTGTTGAAGCAATTAGTTAACACCTACCAGAAGTTTTAACAGGAGTGATCACTAGGCTAACATCAGCTGGAGAGGTTCTCTTAGTCTTGAATTCATAAGGACTATAAGTTTAGATGCATATGACTGAACATACACTATAGAATAACCTATATATAAAATTAAAAAATAGTTAATGCATTGGATAATAGAGAGAAATATGCCTATAGTATACATACATATAAGTGCATACGTGTAAATTATATACATATTTATGCATATGTATATGCTCATATATATGATGAATTTATGTATATTATATATAGATATATGTATAACAATATATCTTATATAATGCATTAAAGCCATAGATATTATATCATGTAAACATATATATTATAATTTGATTCTAATATTCAAAAGTAATATTGGAACTGGTGAAACTTTTATGTAGCTGTGACACTGGAGACATCTTTCTTCTAGGTGCTTATCACATTTATTGTTGTGGTTCTGAGTGATTTGCTGGTTTTTCCATGTTTCAGAAGGTCCTTCATCCAATATGAAACTTCTGCAGAATAATCATTCTATGTCTTAGTCTCTTTTTTTTCTATTGTCCAACATTCAAGTTTTTTGCTCATCATCAGTATTTTTATAGCTTAATATTTTGCTGTTCTTAACTGGAAACTAGATGTTTCAAGTCTTTGGATTGAGATAGGGAAATACATTAATAAAAACAAATCAACTATGGTAGAAGTGCATATCTTGATAAATAGAATTTATGGAGGTTTGTTTTTCAGCAATAACATCTTGTAAAATGGCTTTTGTCCTAACCACTTCTTTGGGAACAGCTTCTCCCTCTCACTTCTACGTTATGTCAGTAGAATAGATTTAATAGATTATCTTGGCTTTATAAGAAAGAACACAGATCCGGAAAAATCACCTCATTCCCTCAAAGAAAACTAGATTGAAGTCATGAATTTCCTATTACTTTATGTGTCAGATTCTCAGATATCCCCTTGGCTACGAGCTTCGATGCTGCTTGATGTTCCTGATAAGATGGCAGCATGGAGAATCCCAGGATTCTTAGAAACAACTGTGCTTGTCCATAAAGAGAGACATTTATATTTTTAACTCTCAATCTTTTCCAATCCTCAGCATAAGAGTTCAAAACCTTTATATAAGCCAAACAAATAGATATTGGGTTGTTGAATATATATTGGCGTGTTAGCGCTATTTTTAAGGGTGTTGTCATCCCTACAACTGGTAACAAGAATGCAAAAAATAATATTCCAATCAAAGCAATGGTATTGTATTTTATGAATTATCACTTTTTGTCATGAAAATAAACTTTTTCATATGACTCTGAATGAAAGTAAGAATTCTTTTCAGGACATAGCTGATTTTATATGAGTTTAAATCTGTTCTTTGTATTTTCCAATCTCTTGCTTTAAAACACACTAACTAATCAGTTGACCAAGCTCTACTGGCCATTATGTCTACTTGCAAACTAGCAAATTCAGTTTTCGACATAACAACACAAAGTAAAATGAAATGGAATGCTGTGATTTTAAGGGGGCTTTGCCCGCCTTTGTTCTGTGAACTTTGCCAGCTTTCACATCATAGCAGTCTCACAGCCCTTTGTTCAAACTCACAACACCCAACATCGAATGTAAAGAATGGCTTTACATTGTCATTTTCTTACTGGAGGAATCCAAATGCATCAAGAAAAATGCTCATCAAGGCTTGGAACAAAAAGAGGTATTTATTTTACATGTGCCCTAGTTCTGTGTAACTCAGCATCATGACAAATGGGTTGGGATTGCAACTGAGAGTTGAAGTTCTCTTCACCTCCTATGAATCATGAAGCCCAAACGCATGGCCCAACACGATAACCCTTTTACATATGAGGTTCTGATACTGGGGAACATTGATGATTACCACAATCTCATACACTTGAGTAAAGCCAGACCTGAGAGAGATATTGCAGACTTAGGCTGTTTGCTCTATCAGATGTCTATTAATCAATCTTTCCACTTACACACCTGGCTATGGTTTCTATAATTTATCTGACTGTGGATAAGAAATACAAATGATTTCAGGGAAGCCAGTCTGACAGAGTAGAGAGAGCACTGGATGAAGGTGGTGTGGCTCAGCTGTCATAAGCGTAAGTGGGGAAGTCCAGCCGATTTGGATCTGAATCCAAGGCAGTTTGGTCACTTCCTGGCAGTTTGACCTTGAGTAAATTAATAGCTTCTTTATCTTTCCATTTTCTCATTTTTCTGATAGAATTGTTGTGAGGAATAAAGTAGATGTTATTTTTGAAGTGAATTGTGCCATGCCTCTCTAACGGTAAGAAGATGATACAAGTAGCTGTTATTAAGGTGGTACATCTGATATACGTTTTTCTGTCCACAACTCTCTAGAGCTCACATGCAAACATTTTCCCAATGTAAATGGAAAGTTTGTACCAGATGAGTTCAAATAAACTGACCAAGTTTCCAATTGTGTTGTTTTCTCTATTATTTGTCCCTTGCTCTTTTAGTTGATTTAATGGCATCCAATACTTACATAAGAAACATTTAAAGAGTTGAAAGATAAGATAGGCAAGAGGTTTGTGGAGGTAGTCAGCAAGGGTGAGGCTATCATTTGCCTAGATAGTAGGAAAAAAGCTATGGAGTAACAATGAGGTAGAGGGAAGTGTGGAGGACACTAAGGTGAGTGAGTGGGGAGCATGAGAAGGGTCAGAATATCAAAGAGGGCGTCTTTGCATTCCAGCCAAGAGCAGGAGAGGGTCAACATCAGTGAGAAAGGGAAAGCTACACCAAAGACTTTACACAGATGATATGGCTGGATATTGCAGAAAAGTTACCTCAATAACTAGTAATAACTAGTCAGAACTTAGTTATTACTAGTCAGAATAACCAGTCAGAAAGTGCCTTGAAAAGATTCCTAGAAAAAATAAATGAAGGTAACAATTTTGCAATACACTCAGAAACAAAGTGCAAAGAGAAGAAAAGAGGATTGCCAGTAATGGAGAAAGAGATTGAGGATGCTGAAGGCCCTTGAAGGGGATTATTTTGCAACAAAGAAAAGCCAGCTCACAGGGGATGGCTTCTTGAACTTTCTCTCTGTTTCCCATTTCTCTTCCTCTTCAAAAAATGTCATACATTTTATTCAGGTCAGAACAATTTGCCAAATGTGCTATTTAAATATTGGTTTTAGAACATTTCCTTGATTTAAAAGTACACTACCAAGATGGGCAAAAATCTAAGCTATTTCTTTCTGTAGTCTTTGTCATGATTTACAGGGTAGTTTTTTTTTTTTTTTTCTACCAAGGATAAAATGGAAGAAGACCAGAATGTAAAATTGCACAAAATACACAATTGCTGACCAAAAAAAAAAAAAAAAAATACATTGGCTAGAGCTATTGCGAAGGGTATTTTATATTATTCAAATGATTCTGATTATCTTTTCAAAGATGTCTGAAAACTAATGTTTCTTTTTTTAATAGGAACATTTGAACAACAGAAGGGGAAGACTAAATACATAAAATAAATTTCTCTTATGTATGAATAATATCTAGCTAATGTTTCTGATTCTGTTATACACACAGACATTAACTGTTACAGTTTAATGATTAAAGGCTTGAAGAAAGGAAGCTGCTACAGATGAATGCATTCAGATCTTGTTCCCTGAGCTATCCCAGGACCTAAAGCAATGCCTGCCATGTAGTTGGCACTCAATAAATATTCGTTACATGAAGGAAGAAATAAAGCCCTAGAGAAATCAAATTAGTAAGTGAATTCTTTAATCATCACCAGCTGAGTGCTACTTGGGCCAAAAAAAATCCCAAAATATAAATGGAAACTCACGGTTTGGGGTATCTCAGCCTGAGTTGAGAATCTTATCCTGGTCATTACAGTAGCTTGGTGTATAGGCAACTGTGAAAATAAATCAGTCTGTTCATTACGAAAAGAGAAAAAGAAAACAATCTAACTCCTTATATGGATTGGCTGTCCTGTGTGTGTGTGTGTGTGTGTGTGTGTGTGTGTGTGTATGTGTGTCTAAATTTTTCTCAGTGATGTATCCTCAGGTGATCTTCTCTCTGGTTTAGATCAGCCTCTTTAGAGAAGACTCCTGGTGTGGACTAAAGCTAAGAAAAGTATATCCAAAGCCTGAACACCTGTTTTGCATAGTGTTTCTAGAACGTAAAGCTGTTTCCCTTAGCAACGATATTTTTCTTAGAATGGTTAGTAAATTATCTTTGAATCTTAAAATATGTAATGGCCCACAATTATGTACAAAAGCACTTCAAAATTAGAGCCATCCTACTTCATTCCCTGATTATCTCATACCTATGTAACTCCCAAAGCTTCCTGAATTACTTCCCATATCTTCCTTATTCCCTTCCACAACATACACACCAATCTACTCTAACAAATACCTTCATCACATGGCTGCCTTTCTTAAGAATTTATAATAACCTCTCAATAAAACAAAATAGGAAAAAGCGCAAAACATTATTTGGTGCAAATCACTGAAATAAATAAAGAGGATGAAACTATGGGAAAGAATGCTGCATTTAGCATAAGACTAGTAAAATGACTACTACCAAAAATAGATCCTAGGAGAAATAGCAGATATATATAGTAGCATTTATGTCAATTGGATGAGAACCAAAAAAAACTATGCATATTTCCCAGGTAATAAACAATGTGTAGCTTTTTTTTTTTTTTTTTTTTTTTAATTGGGTTCTAAGATACCTAAGAAGGATTTTTTTTGGTCCTTCAAAGACTGCAGATGGAAGGAAGGGGGTGCATATTTGTGGGGGCCTAGATCTGCAGCATGGAAAAGCACAGGAGGAGGGCTGACTTGGTGTTTCTAGAGATACTCTGTCTCATTGTTCTGAGAACAAAGCCCTAACCTAGTATCTAGAGATACTCTGTCTTATTATTGCAAGAACAAAGCCCTAACCTAGTATCTAGAGATACTCTGTCTTATTATTGCAAGAACAAAGCCCTAACCTAGTATCTAGAGATACTCTGTCTTATTATTGCAAGAACAAAGCCTTAACCTAGTATCTAGAGATACTCTGTCTTCTTATTCTGAAAACAAGGCCCTAACCTAGATATGCTTCCTGGTAGGTAGGGAGGGAAGTTAGAACACAAGAACAAAACAGCAACTGCTGCTAAGCACAGAAAATGCATAGTATATCCCACACAAAAGCACGGAGCAATACCTGTGCTCTAGAGCAGCACTGGTCAACAGACATTCTACAGCGATGGACATCTGTATCGGTGCTGCTGATATGGTAATGCAGTATTCAATGTCAATTAATTTAAAATCAATTTTAATAGTTTCTGAAACTATTATCTACAATCTCCAAATACTTTAATTTCTCTGAAAACCTAGATCAAAACAAATATGAAAAATTTATAGCAAATAAAGCATTAAAAGATGAAAACTGAGCTGGAAAAGCAGAAAAGAAACTTGAAGATTAAAATAAAGTAATTGGAGGAATTAAAACTAATTAGAAGCAGCAAGAACTAGAATAGATACTGCTGAAATAGAATGAGGTATATAAAGAAAACACTTGAGAAAATAGTACATATAAGAAAGAAAAAAATAAAAGGAAGCAAAGAAGGAAAACACAATTGATTTGAAAGCAGATTCCACACACATATCATGTTTTCCTTAACCTGAAAATAGAACAAACAAATAAAACCAAAAATATGTTCAAATATATATTGTAAAATCTTCCTAAAATAAAGTAAAACATAAATATGTCGATAGCATATTGTGTTTCAGGAAAATACAATACAAAATGACCAACTTTAAGACGAGTCCTGAGATTATATTCTTCAAAGAAGATATGAAGGAAAAATAAAGCTGAAAAAAAGAAATAAAAATCAAGAATAAAGAAAACTCAAAGAGCCTTAAAATTGGAAAGCAAGTTCCGGTCAGCAGAGAGCGCGGAGAGACGCAGAACGGAGCCCGCTCCTCCAGGGCCCTGCAGGCCCTCCGCCCCGGGCGGGCGGGTGAACTGGCGGGCAGTGGGACAGGCCTACCCTGTGCCATGCAGATACCGGAGGCCTCTGCTGTGCCCAGGCCTTGAAGCCCCAGCGAAGCTCTCTTCCCCTTCCCACCTCGGTGACTGATGGCGGCGGCGGCCTCTCCCAGCCCGGACTCGGCCGGCTGCCGGGTCTCCAGGCCCAAGCCTGCCGGGCCTCAATGAAACCTCCGCAGAGCCGCCGGGACGCAGCGCCTTTGGGCTGCGGCGGGCGTGACGGGCCGGGAAGCATGGCGGCCGCTCGAACGCCGCGGGCGGAGGCCATTAGGGCGTGTAGGGCCCAGGAAGGCGGCGTAGGGACGCAGGCAGGCTCGGCTGCCTCTTTAGGCCACGGAGCCGCGCAGATCTGGTTCCCGGGTGACCACTCTGTCACCATTGGGCGAGACCTACCTAGTCCTGACGACAACGGACAAAGGCCTTAACGGGCCTGGGAGGTGAGTGAAGTCCCGAACGAATCCGCTTCCATCCGGTTTCATCCGGTTTGGTTTTATCCGGTTCCATCCTGTTTCATCCGGTTTTATCCGGTTTCATCCGGTTGTATCCGGTTCATCCGGTTCCATCCGGTTTTATACGGATTCAACCGGTTCCATCATCCGGTTCCATCCGGTTTCATCTGGTTCCATCCGGTTTTATCCGGGTCGAACCAGTTTGATCCGGCCGGATCCGGTTCGAACCGGTTTGATCCGGCTCGATCCAGATCCGGTTTGAACCGGTTTGATCCGGCTTGATCCAGTTTGAACCGGTTTGTTTCATCCGGTTTGATCCAGCTCGATCCGGTTTGAACCGGTTTCCGGCTCGATCCGGTTTGAACCGGCTTGAACCGGTTTGATCCGGCTCCATCCGAACCGGCTTGATCCGGTTCCATCCGGTTTGATCCGGTTTCATCCGGCTTGAACCGGTTTGATCCGGTTTCAACCGGCTTGATCCGGTTTGATCCGGTTTCATCCGGTTTGAACCGGTTTGAACCGGTTTGATCCGGCTTCAACCGGCTTGATCCGGTTTGATCAGGCTCGATCCGGTTTGAACCGGCTTGAACCGGTTTGATCCGGTTTCATCCGGTTTGAACCGGTTTGATCCGGTTTCAACCGGCTTGATCCGGCTTCATCCAGCTTGAACCGGTTTGATCTGGCTCGATCCGGTTTGAACCGGTTTGATCCGGCTCGATCCGGTTTGAACCGGTTTGAACCGGCTTGAACCGGTTTGATCCGGCTCGATTCGGCTCGAACCGGCTTGAACCGCTTTGAACCGGTTTGAACCGGCTTGAACCGGTTTGAACCGGTTTGATCCAGCTCGATCCGGCTTGAACCGGTTTGAACCGATTTGAACCGGTTTGATCCGGTTCGCTCGCTCCGGTTTGAACCGGTTTG
>NC_045436.1:31678308-31680677 GCF_002776525.5 Piliocolobus tephrosceles | reverse complement strand
TTGAATCGGCTTGAACCGGCTTGAACCGGTTTGATCCGGTTCGCTCGATCCGGTTTGAACCTGCTTGAAACGGTTTGATCCGGTTTGATCCGGTTTGAACCGGTTTGATCCGGCTTGAACCGGTTTGTTTGATCCGGTTTCATTCGGTTTGAACCGGGTTGAACCGGCTTGAACCGGTTCGATCCGGCTTGAACCGGCTTGAACTGGTTTGATCCGGCTCCATCCGGCTTGAACTGGTTTGAACCGGCTTGAACCCGAACCGGTTTGATACGGTTCGCTCGATCCAGTTTGAACCGGTTTGAACCGGCTTGATCCGGTTTCATCCGGTTTGATCCGGCTTGAACCGGTTTAATCCGGTTCGAACCGGTTTGCTTGAACCGGTTTGATCCGGTTCGCTCGATCCGGTTTGAACTTGCTTGAACCGGTTTGATCCGGTTCGCTCGATCCGGTTTGAACCGGTTTGAACCAGCTTGAACCAGTTTGATCCGGTTTTATCCGGTTTGAACCGGCTTGAACCGGTTTGATCCGGCTCTCCGGCGCGATCCGGTTTCAACCGGCTTGAACCCGGCTTGAACCGGTTTCATCCGGTTTGAACCGGCTGGATCCGGTTTGATCCGGCTCGAACCGGCTTCATCCGGCTTGAACCGGTTTGATCCGGCTCGATCCGGTTTCATCCGGCTCGATCCGGCTCGAACCGGTTTCATCCGGCTTGAACCGGTTTGATCCGGTTTCATCTGGCTCGAACCGGTTTCATCCGGCTTGAACCGGTTTGATCCGGTTTCATCTGGCTCGATCCGGTTTGATCCGGCTCGATCCGGTTTGAACCGGTTTGGTTTGATCCGGCTCGATCCGGTTTGAACCGGTTTGAACCGGCTCAAACCGGTTTGAGCCGGCTCGATCCGGTTTGATCTGGTTTGATCCGGCTTGAACCGGTTTGATCCGGCTCGATCCGGTTTGAACCAGTTTGATGATCTGGTTTGGTTTGATCCGGCTCGCTCCGGTTTGAACCGGCTCGATCCGGTTTGATCCGGCTCGATCCGGCTCGATCCGGTTTGATCCGGCTTGAACCGGTTTCATCCGGTTTGAACCGGTTTGAACTGGTTTGATCCGGCTCGATCCGGTTTTAGCCGGATTGAACCGGTTTGAGCTGGCTTGATCCGGCTCGATCTGGTTTGATCCGGCTCGATCCGGTTTTAGCCGGATTGAACCGGTTTGAACTGGCTCGATCCGGCTCGATCCGGTTTGAGCCGGATTGAACCGGTTTGATCCGGCTCGATCCGGTTTGAACCGGTTTGATCCGGCTCGATCCGGTTTGAACCGGATTGAACCGGTTTCATCCGATTTGAACCGGTTTGAACCGGTTTGATCCGGCCTCTTCCGATTTGAACCGGTTTGAACTGGTTTGATCCGGCTTCATCCGGTTTGAACCGGATTGAACCGGTTTCATCCGGTTTGAACCGGTTTGATCCGGCTTCATCCGGTTTGAACCGGTTTGATCCGGTTTGATCCGGCTCGATCCGGTTTGAACCGGATTGAACCGGTATCATCTGGTTGGAACCGGTTTCAACCGGTTGGAACCGGTTTGAACCGGTTTCATCCGGTTTGAACCGGTTCGAACTGGTTTCATCCGGTTTGATCTGGTTTGATCCGGTTTGAACTGGTTTGATCCGGTTTCATCCGGTTTGAACTGGTTTGATCCGGCTGGATCCGGTTTGAGCTGGTTTGATCCGGTTTCATCCGGTTTGAACCGGTTTGAACTGGTTTGATCCGGCTTCATCCGGTTTGAACTGGTTTGATCCGGCTTCATCCGGTTTGAACTGGTTTGATCCGGTTTGAACCGGTTTGAACTGGTTTGATCCGGTTTCATCCGGTTTGAGCCGGTTTGATCCGGCTCGATCCGGTTTGAGCCGGATTGAACCGGTTTGATCCGGCTCGATCCGGTTTGAACCGGTTTAATCCGGCTCGATCCGGTTTGAACCGGATTGAACTGGTTTGATCCGGCTTCATCCGATTTGATCCGGCCTCTTCCGATTTGAACCGGTTTGAACTGGTTTGATCCGGCTTCATCCGGTTTGAACCGGATTGAACCCGTTTCATCCGGTTTGAACCGGTTTGATCCGGCTTCATCCGGTTTGATCCGGCTCGATCCGGTTTGAACCGGTTTCATCCGGTTTGATCCGGCTCGATCCGGATTGAACCGGCATCATCCGGTTTGAACAGGTTTCAACCGGTTGGAACTGGTTTGATCCGGTTTGAACCGGTTTGAACTGGTTTGATCCGGTTTCATCTGGTTTGCACCGGTTTGATCCAGCTCGATCCGGTTTGAACCGGTTTCATCCGGTTTGAACCGGCTTGAACCGGCTCGATCC
>NC_045436.1:31547539-31678298 GCF_002776525.5 Piliocolobus tephrosceles | reverse complement strand
TTTGAACCGGCTTGAACCGGCTCGATCCGGTTTGAGCCGGCTCGATCTAGCTCGATCCGGTTTGAACCGGATTGAACCGGTTTCATCCTGTTTGAACCGGTTTGAACTGGTTTGATCCGGCTTCATCCGGTTTGATCCGGCTGGATCCGGTTTGAACTGGTTTGATCCGGTTTCATCCGGTTTGAACCGGTTTGATCCGGCTCGATCCGGTTTGAGCCGAATTGAACCGGTTTCATCCGGTTTGAACCGGCTCAATCCGGCTTCATCCGGTTTGATCCGGCTTCATCCGGTTTGATCCGGCTGGATCCGGTTTGAACCGGATTAAACCGGTTTCATCCGGTCTCGTCCGGTTTGAACCGGTTTGATCCGGCTCGATCCGGTTTGAACCGGATTGAACCGGTTTCGTCCGGTTGAACCGGTTTAATCCGGTTTCTTCCGGTTTGAACCGGTTTGAACCGGTTTGATCCGGCTTGATCCGGTTTGAACCGGCTGGATCGAGAACCGGCTGGATCCGGTTTGAACCGGTTTCATCCGGTTTGATCCGGTTGTTTCATCCGGTTTTATCCGGCTTGATTCGGTTTGATCCGGTTTGAACCGGTTACACACGGTTTGATCCGGTTGTTTCATCCGGTTTTATCCGGCTTGATTCGGTTTGATCCGGTTTGAACCGGTTACACCCGGTTTCATCCGGTTCCATCCGGTTTCATCCAGTTTGATCCGGCTTGATCTGGTTTGAACCGGCTTGATCCGGTTTCATACGGTTTTGATCTGGTTTCATCCGGTTTCATCCGGTTTTATCCGGTTTGAACCGCCTCTAGAGTCTTCACATTAAGAATGACTTTTGTTTTTAAGATAAGTAAGTTGTATTGTGTTAAGAAAGACCTTTTTCTGTGTGTAGTTTTTCAACTGTTGTATTAAGAATTGGTACTGAATAAAATGCCTTTTGCACATTAATCTAGATCGTGGATGGACAGTCCAAGGGCCTAATATGGGTGGCCTGTTTGTGTAACCTGTGAGCTAAAAGTGACTCATACATCTAAAGGAATGTTAACAAATAAAACAAAAAACCCCACAATATGCAACAAAGGTGGCATGTGGCTCACAAAGCCAAAAATATTTATTATCTGGCTCTTTACAGAACATATTTTCCAATTCTTTATCTAGATAATTGTGTAGATTCAAAGATTTATATTCTTTGAATTATTGATGTGATACTATTAATATTTAATGTTGAACCATCCTTGAATTCCCAGACCATTTGAATTTTGGCCAAAATTCTATTGCCATCCCTAGGAGAAGAAAAGAAGGGGTTGCACTTCGGAAGGTGAGGGTCCTGGGCATTCTTTAGACAAAACATGTCGCATGTGGTTATGACATTCCGTTTTGTTAGCTTAATGGTCAGCTAATGTTTGAACAGAGATTTCCTAATCACCTGGAACCTGTATGTCTCCTACTCTTTGCTGATGGGCTCTGTGTGTGTAGGAGACACTTTCAACCCTTGGCTGGGTGGTTCACACCTCCACCTTAGCCTTCACTTCAGGATTAGTGGCCATCGGGTAGTTGGTCGTCGTTCTGCTAGACTTTGCTGTCTGGCAGAGAAGAGAGAAATGGTAGAAGACAGGCCACGTTTGGCCCTTTGGAAATGCCCACCACTCTCTGGGAAGATTTACTGGCCAGTTATGGAAGGCTTGTGTATGTAATGTGAAAAAGCTGCTCTCAACTCCGCCCCAACCTTTTAATAGAAAACATTTGTCACATCTAGCCCTTTTAGATGTAAAGAGGTTGCCGACGTATGATAGAGTTAGAAAATCACACATCTTCTGACCTAGTGATCCGCGAGACCATCCTGGCTAACACGGTGAAACCCCGTCTCTACTAAAAAAATACAAAAAACTAGCCGGGCGAGGTGGCGGGCGCCTGTAGTCCCAGCTACTCGGGAGGCTGAGGCAGGAGAAGGGCGTGTACCCGGGAGGGTGGGCTGGCTGAGCGCGGAGCCCCCGCCACCACACACCCCGGGGGGCAAAAGAGAACCCCCTCAAAAAAAAAAAAAAAAAAAAAAAAGAAAATCACACATCTTGTAAATTCTCATTTGTTTAAAAGAAATCATAGAAAATACGTGTCTTCTGGAGATGAAGATCTTCTGGAGACGTGACTTTTGGAGATGAAGTTGTTAGACGGCCTCTGGAAGTGATACGTCCACGTTTGTTAAGTGGGTTAGATGACACGGAACTGGAAGACGTGAGAAGGATGAGAAGAAGGTTCTATGCTAGACTGGTCATATTTAGAAGACATTTTCATATTCTATCCTTTGTTTTGTGTGCATTTTATTCCTCACTACTGTGCATATAGTTGACAATGCTAAGCTTTTTTGAAATGTCTATTCTTTTTAGATGTTCTGAAGTGCCTGATATATGTTAAAATTAGAGGTAGCAAAATAACATTTTGTAAATATCTTTTTGTTACAATTTATATTTTTGGGGGGGAATGACCAAATCACCTGTTGAGTAATACTCACTGTGTGTGTGCAGTTGTTCAGAGGAGGAGAGAGGAGGGGGGGGTGCAGACAGCTCTATGCCATCCTGCTTACAGCGAGGCAAGATGAATCATTATCTCTGCATTTTGTTTTACTTATCTGTGTATGTAGTGTACATAAAGGACGGACGAGTCCTAATTGACAACATCTAGTCTTTCTGGATGTTAAAGAGGTTGCCAGAGTATGACAAAAGTAGAGTTTAAACTAATATATTTTGTACATTTTGTTTTACAAGTCCTAGGAAAGATTGTCTTCTGAAAATTCAGTGTCTTCTGAGTTGATGGAGATGGGAAGGGTTCTAGGCCAGAATGTTCACATTTGGAAGACTCTTTCAAATTATAACTGTTGTTACATGTTTGCAGTTTATTCAAGACCGCTATGTACATAGTGGACAAATTAACTCCTTAATTGAAACATCTAGTCTATCTAGATGTTTAGAAGTGCCCGTTGTATGTTAAATGTAGAGGTAGTAAAATACCACTTTGTAAATATCTTTTTGCTAACATTCATAGGAAATACTTTTGGAAATTAAATTGTGAAGCCACCTTTGTGAGCAGTATAGTAATGTCTATACTTGTTCAATGGTTTTGAGGAGGTGGGAGGGAAGAAATTGCAAAAGGTAATATACTAGTGTGTTCATACTTGGACATTTTCAGACAACATTTTTCTGTATGTTTTGTGCATTTTGTTTTGCTCTGTATATAGTGTATATAATGGACAAATAGTCCTAATTTTTCAACATCTAGTCTCTAGATATTAAAGAGGTTGCCACTGTATGACAAAGTAGTAAAATTAGCATATTTTGTATGCTTTGTGTTGAAATTCATAGGAAAACTTGTCTTCTGTAAATGACTTTTGCATAGGGATTTGTTCAGCCATCTCTAAGCATTACACGTCCCTATACTTGTCCACTGGATTGAAGGCAGAGAAGGAAGGAAGAGAGGAGGGAATGATTCAAGGCCAAAATGGCCACATTTAGAAGATACCTCAGATGATAACTATTGTTATTTGTGTGCAATTTCATTTAACAGTGGTGTGTACATGGTGGACAAGTTATATGAAATATCTAAGTCTTTCTAGATATTTGGAAGGAAGTGCTTGATGTATTTAAAAGTGGTAGTAGAATAACACTTTCTGTAAATAGCTTTTAAAAACTGATGGGAAATGTTGTTTGGAAGTGGAATTGTTGAACCACCTGGGAGGTGGGAGGGAAGAAATTGCAAAAGGTGTTTTGCCGTTGTTTATTAGAAAATTTCAACTTAATCCATTGCCTATATGTTACATGCATTTCATTTAACTTTGCTATACTGTGTATATTGTGTATATACTGGACAAATGAGTACCGATTTTGTAATTATCTAGTCTCTAGATATTAAAGAGGTTGCCAATGTAAAAAAAAAAAAAAAATTGGAAAGCAAATCACCTAAAAGTTAGCGGGAAAAAAAACCAGAGTTGCCTAAGAAATCTTATCGCAGTGTTCAATGTCAGATGACAGTGCTAGAATATGTCTGTAGACTTTCAAGGGAAAAAAATATGAACTCCAGATTTTATATCAGCCAGATCATCGTTTACATACATAAACATAGCAGAATGAGATTCACTAATGAACAAAACTAAGTGAAGATGGAATTTATGAGTATGTATGTAAAAATTGGTTGATAATGAAGCCAGTCAAAAATGAAATGAATGAAATAAAAACATCGGGAAGGAAGAAGCTGTAATTGATAGTGGGCATGAAATTCATTCAAATGTAGAACTAATGCACCTGAGACAGAGTAGGAACCAGAAGGTGAATATTAAGGATAGTAACAATGTAAGAATGATGGTAAATATTTTAGAAGTTAATTTGTGAAAGAAGGAAGTAGGGGAAAAATTTAAGAGCACAAACTTTTTAATCTGTCGTAGGAAGAACTAATGATATACTTTCTAAAATTCATAAATAAATTTCTTTAGAAATAAATTATAGATTTTCTGTTCATTGCAAGTATTAGAAGAATAATCCATTTAGATTAAGCATTAGCCAAAAGGTGAATTATAGAAAGGATACTCAGTCATTTCACAGAAACCAAGAACTAGGAGGGAACTTTAGAGCCACTAACAAATCAAAAGCCACAAGATTCCTTTCACATCAGATCCTCCTTGGGTGTCTGTTTCCATATTTCTTCTCTCTGTGTCTCCACCTACAATTAAGCTTCTCTGGCTCACATAGAAGAAATCATGGCTAAAATCACTGGAAGATTATACATTCTTACTTTAGTGTTTGGTCCTGGTTTCTTTTCCTCATTTTCAGTTCTAATATTCTAAGGGAGTTATAGGTTATAACGTTAAGTGAAATAAGCCAGGCACAGAAAGACTATCACATGTTCTCACTCATGCAGGACTTAAAAGTTATTTCATGGAGGTAGAGAGTAGAATGATGATTACCAGACCCTGGGAAGTATATGGGCGGGGAATGGGAGGGACGAAGAGAGGCTGACTAACGAGTACAGACATACAGTTAGATAGATGATGTAAGTTCTAATGTTTGATAGCAGAGTAAGGTGACTACAGTTATCAATATACTTTTAATTTATTATGTATTTCAAAATAGCTAGAAAGAAGATTTAAAATGTTTCCAACAGAAAGGCATGATAAAAGTTTCCAGTCACGCATATCTTAGTAACTCTGATTTGATAATTACACAGACTGTATTTGTCAAAATATACATACCTCACAAATATGCACAATTATTATATATCAATTTTTTAAAAGAGAAAATTGCACCATTATAATAAAATTCTGAGGGAAGTATTCAGATTGGCCCACTTAGGTCAGGTGTTCAATTTTGAGCCAATGAATTATGCCATGAAACAGAGCTGAAAAAGAAGATTGTGATTTGCCCAGCTTAAGTCACATGCACATCACTGGACCTATTCACTATGGCCTGGAATCCAGGGCAGAGGTGAGATGAGGGTGGATTGGGGTGGAAGGTTCCGAAAAGTAAAAGGTTATTGGAAACACCATAATAAATTTAAGTTGTGCTGTCTCAGACATGATGAGAGGCGCCATGTGTAACTTTCACCACACACTATAGTTAAACATCATTCACCAGATATTTCTAGTGTCTCTCTTTTCCTGGCTACTTTTGTCCAGTGAGTTGTGTGTGGAAGTGAAAGGCCCTTCAGAACCTTGTCCTGCTCAGGCACAGAGATAGAAGCATTCAGGTTGTTCCATCAGCCCAGGTCTCTGGGAAAAGGGATCCTTGAGAAAGCCACATGAAGCTCAGGAGGAAGAAACACCTTCGACTATGAAATAAAATGTTTAGGTGAAGAATAAATGTTTGAGGTCATGGATATCTTAATAACCCTGAGTTATTCATTACAAATACATTACATTGTATGTATGTATCAAAATATCACATGTACATCATCAATATGGAAAAGCATTATGTATCAATAAAAAGAAAAAAGGCCACCATTTAATAAAATAGAATAAAATTATACAACGAGTGAAAGTCTCCTGCCAATCTGTGATGGATATGTGCTATAAGAAATCTCCCTTTGTGTTTTAAGCCACTGAGATTTAATGGCATTTTGTTACTATAGCTTTACTTAGTCTACCCTGATTGACACTGTGACTCTGCACTGCTCCATGGCTACTGACTATATCATGGCTAAAACAATTCCACTCCAGTGCATTTTGCTGTTCCTCCTCCTCTCCTGCTGGGAGGGAAACACCTACTTTCCATTTCTTTGATCTTCTTTCAGAAGAGGCTCCCACAAGGTTCCTGAGGAGAATCAGCTTCTTTACAGTCCAGGTTATCTTCTTAAAGGATGCAGATACTGAGTCGTGGGACAGAGGATGAAAAACACAGATTTGCAAGCACTCTTATCTGCAACAACAACCCATTTAAAAATTTTCACCCTGATACTTAATTTATCATATGCTCCCAGATTTATGCTTCACCTCTACATTTTATTTCAGAGCTCAAGATGCTTCTTCCTTCTGACTGTCATGTGGCTTTGCTCAAGGATCCGTTGGTTCAATCATCAGACCTCCTAGGGCTATTACCGACGTCATACAATGTGGCCATAAATTACAGTACAAGGAATTTGACAGAGAAAATCTTCATAAATGAAATGTGAGAGAACCAAAAAATGGTAAAAGTTTTACTCTTTATAAAGGACTATCGATGGGCTAAAGCAGTGATTCTCAACTGGGAAATGATTGTGCCTCCCAGAGACATTTTGCAATGTCTAGAGAATTCTTTGCTGTCACACCTGTACGGGCTGCTAATGGCATCCAGTGGGTAGAGGCCAGGGATGCTGCTGAACATCTTGCAATCCACAGGAGAGCTAACCGTGACAAAGAATTACCTGACTCAAAATGGCCCTAGTTCGGGGATTCAGAAAACCCAGGCTAAAGTCAGGTTTTAAGTAGAAATTTGTCCTTAATTAGGAATTTGCTTCTCTGGATGCTGCCACATCCCTCCTCTCTAAACATGGCATATCCTTTCTATCTGAGATAAAATTTTTGGTATTGCAAGCACTAAAGGAATACTAACAGTAATACACAGTAAGAACAGCAAGTAGTATTGCCATACTAGCCACCAAAACTTTTGGGAAAGTCCTATCTTTTAACTGTCATTTGTTACCTGATTAAAAGAGAAGAAAATTGACTCCCTCCTAGGAGAAGCTATAAATTATTTGCACATTCTCTTTCAAAAGAACTGAATCTTGCAAGCTTAATCATAACGTATTCTCAGAAAATTAGGGGGAATGTCTGGATCAGAGTTGTTTCTTTTTTCTTTTCTTTTCTTTTTATTATACTTTAAGTTCTGGGATACGTGTGCAGAACATGCAGGTTTGTTACACACATGCCATGGTGGTTTGCTGCACCCATCAACCCGTCAGCTACTTTAGGTATTTCTCCTAACGCTATTCCTCCCCTAGCCCCCCACCCCTCGACAGGCCCTGGTGTGTGATGTTCCCCTCCCTGTGTCCATGTGTTCTCATTGTTCAACTCCCACTTATGAGTGAGAACATGTGGTGTTTGGTTTTCTGTTCTTGTGTTAGTTTGCTGAGAATGATGGTTTTTTTAATACTCCTGAGAGCCTGAAATGAGTGTACAGAACACGATATCTTGTTCTTTTAAACAGAAGCAGAGCCAATAACATAGGGTACTTTATAAACCAAATAACGTCTGGTGTCCTGAAGCTAAAGACACTGTTGGCACATCTTGCAGAATCACAGCTGTTTCAGTCTCATTTAGTGAGTTGTCCCACTCTCTCACAGCCCAGTTTGCCTTTCGAAATATAGCACAGCTAGCTATTCTGCAGCAGTGATTAAAGCCACTGACAAGAGGAGTTTTTCTATTTGTTAGCTCTTTGTCTCAAAAGCTTTAGAAATCTTGACAAGTACTCTTACAAAATACAGATAACTTTCTTAAAAGAAGACGCATAGAGATTTCTTAATGTACACATGACTGTGCATATTTTTATCAACAAACTAAATACACTTTGGAGTCATGAGAATAAAATGGTACCTTTCTAAGATGAAAAAAAAATGTTGAACAAATTTAACCACATGCAATGTCGTTTTAAGAAAGGATTCCTGTGACTTCATTCGCTTACCATGTGCATTTTTAGGTTGCAAAACAGTCTGCCAGCAACCCTTCTTAGTCAGACCTTTCTTACAGCAAAGCCCTATCCTGGAGGACTAAAGAGCTTAAAAATTGGTGAAGATGCCATATTTTGACATAAGACAGCTCTGTGTAAATTGGAAGTGGGGCAAAAGGTGACATGAGCATAGACACTTCAAACTCCCCTAACAGGCCAAAAGAACAGTAAGAAATGGTTACAGTTCTTTGCATAGATGTCAAGGAAATAATTCCTTTGGGAAAAATTCATTCATTTGTTTAGGAATTTGTTTAATAAAAAGCAGGAGTATTATGGTAATGCCCAGAAAACCACTGGCAGTAAATCATTCAATAGCATACACTGACTGTATTTCTCCTATACTCCAAAACACAATTTTTTTTTATTACACTTTAAGTTCTGGGATACATGTGCAGAACATGCAGGTTTCCTACATAGGTAAACATGTGCCATGATGGGTTTGCTGCACCCATCAACCCATCATTTACATTAGGTATTTCTCCAAATGCTATCCCTCCCCTAGTTCCCTACCCCCAACAGGTTCCAGTGTGTGATGTTCCCCTCCCTGTATCCATGTGTTCTCGTTGTTCAGCTACCACTTAGAGTGATAAAATGTGGTGTTTGTTTTTTTATTCCTGAGCAAAACACAATTTTAAAAGTGACTATCTGAGATCTTTTGTATTTCACAGCAAATAAAACAGGTAACTGGTAATTTTTAATAAATTAAAGATTGAAGTGAAAATAAACTCAAAGGTTTGTTTCTATAGTTGATTAAGTAAAGGGTAGTGAATTTGGAATTGATGGTATGGGCTGAAAATGTTTAAGAGTTGGTAAAGTAAATGGTCTCTCAACTTTCATTGGTAAATAATGTATCTCATTGAATATTCTTCACCAAAACCTAAGTTTTCACCTTTGCATAAAAACAAAGCTTTTAAAACATATTAGGTGAAGATCTTCTGAATGCAAATGATATAATTTCCCATCTTCTTAAGTACACTAGAAAGCAAGCTTTCTTAACCTGGGAGACCATAGACCTGGGAGGGAAGAGCTCCATAAATAGGTATCTGCAGATCTGAGAGCCCCATGAAACTACACACAGAACTGTATAGACAGCTAAACTTTTAATCATCTTCTCAAAGAGATCCAGATCTCATAAAAGGTTAAATACCACTGGTACAACACATAACATAAATTAATGCATTTTTGATTAATCAGTGTATTCATTAGGTTGCAAAACAGTATTAATCTATTATTGTACCACGACACTAGAACATGGTGATGTCTGCAGAACACATTGAGGTGATTAGATCTATTCATTTAGCCACAATGTGACTCTGAACTATCATTTCAAGCAGCAATCATTAACAATAAACTACAGATAGGCAAACTCTTACTGTGAGTACCAAATCCCCTCTCTAGTCTAATAAGAGTTCATTTCTAGACACTTCTCAAAAGAATTGTTTTCCTATGTTTTTGCTACTAAAGATATAACTTAAAGCCCAATTACAGGTCGATTGATGGTTAACACATTAAAAATTTACTTATTAATTTGTGTATCTGCATTGTTTAACACAGCATAACACTTAGTAAATTCTCGATCAACTTTGCAATGTAATTGTCAAAAGTTTCATAATATAAGTAGCTTTCTTGTTCATTCTGCTCTCCAAATGTTCATAAAATAGTGCCCTAAAATTATTACTACATATGAATATGCCTATGTAAGACCTCCAAGGTGTATAAAGTGGGATTTCTTATTTTATCTTGGTAGATAATAAATCTCTGAGAAAATCTTGGCTTTCTAACTTTCTAAGTCAGTTTCAACATTGAAGATTCTCAGCAGTTTGTGTAGACTGGGGCAAGTCACTTTGCCTCACTAAACCTTAGTTTCTCCATCAGGAGGATGAAGTTGTTGGACAAGATGCTGACTTCATGGTCCCATTCTATTATAAAATTGTGTAAGTCAGCCAAGCGCTGTGCCTCACGCCTGTAATCCTAGCACTTGGGGAGGCCAAGGCGGGCAGATCACCTGAGGTCAGGAGTTCCAGACCAGCCTGTCCAACATGGTGAAACCCCATCTCTGCTAAAAATACAAAAACTAACAGGGTATGGTGGCAGGCGCCTGTAATCCCAGCTATTCAGGAGGCTAAGGCAGGAAAATCCCTTGAACCCAGAAAGCAGAGGTTGCAATGAGCCAAGATCATGCCACTGCACTCCAGCCTGGGCGACAGAGCAAGACTTCATCTCAAAAATAAAATAAAATTGTATAAGTCTGTATTTTGAAAGTTTATTAAAGTAAAATTTTCCAAAATGTAAAATCATGACTCTCAAGCAAATAAAATTATATGGCTCTGTGGTCAAATGTTTATTAAAGCAAAATTTTCAACAGATGAAAAACTGATTCATATGAAAATGTTAAATGAATAGATTATAAAGATTTTATTCAAATAATCAATTAATGATGGAACCAGTGAGATGGTAAAAACCATTTAAAAGAGTATTTCAAAAGCTAAATATTTATAGGCAATATTAGGATAAGATTGTTGGACTAGATTAAAACTGGTTAATGCCCAACAGAGTAATAAATTGTAATCATTAAGTTTATCTCTTCCACCAGAAAGAAATTATTTGCATCTCTACGGAACAAAAGTCTACAAGTCTTTGCCCTCCTGCATTGTTAAGTAGCCCATGTAATAGAAAATTAAGCTCAGCATTGCACTGAAAAAACACACAAAACTCTTTTCTGGCTATTTCCAAGTTTCATATAATTTTTCTGACAAGTCAATTCTTTCTTTTTTTTTTTTTTTTTCTTCTTTTTCAACATTTATTTTAGATTCAGGGGTAAATGTGCAGGGTTGTTACCTGGGCATACTGCATGATACTGAAGTTCGGGATATGAATGATCCCATCACCTACGTACTGAGCATAACACCCAATAATTAGTTTTTCAACACTTGTCTGCCTCTAGTAGTCCCAAGTGTCAATTGTTATCATCTTTATCTGACAAGTCAATTCTAGTTCTTTCATGAATGAAAGTTCTTGATTATTGTTTATGATACTTAATTTTTTAAAAAAGGTCTTTATCATCTTTATTTGACCCACATTCAATTTCCATATAATTTTCAGATGAATGCTCTAAATGTGTGCTTGTTCTGTGCTGATATAAACGTAAGAATTTCATAAGACAGTGTGTAAATAAATCTACATCTAGGTATTTTATTCGTTATGTATAAGGTAAAGTATATTTAATGGCATAATAGAATAAACAGGCTATGATTACATGTCCAAAGATTACAAATATAATGATGATATCAAATACATGCACACACAAACACAATCCAACAAAATTCTTGACTCTATTTCTTTATTCAGGGCTAAAGGTAGCAAACATTCCTCTGTGCCTAGCTTTTGAAAACACATCTACAAAAGCAAATGAACTCATCTGCAAAATAAAAAGCATGTATCTTTAATTTCTAATGTTTTATTATAGATTTTTAAGATACATATTTATTTTTATATTATTAGCTTAAAGAAAGTAAGTCACACAAGAATAAGCTTTTGCATGTCTGCTAAGGTAAATTATTACATTATAAATTGGTTATGAAGTTATAAATAAAACACATATTGTGCTTATGTGAATGAAACCACAGCATAATCGGAGTGCATTTGAAATGCACAGAGTATTCTCATTGTTTCAGTAAGACAAAAGAAGAGCATTACCTATTAGAATTAAAAGCCTGGCCTTCAGCTATCCATTAGTCAAAAATAATTCATCATGAATTACTCATTGGTAACAAAACAAAATTGTTAAAAACAAAGGTGACTAAAATAAACATGTTGCTGGGCCTTTCATTTAATAAGCATTTTGGAATAACTGGAGGCAAATAAACAAAGTTAAATCCTCACGTGGGAGGACCAGGCTACCCAACAGCATTGTAGCTTGAGACTCAAAAGTTAAAGCCAGCTTCTAAAAAGCCTGTTAGTCCTACCATCAATATGATAAATTTGGATAAAGATGGCAAAAAAAAAAAAAAGTGTCTTAAGCAGTAAAAATGCTAATATGCCACCTTGGTAAGACAGGCAACTTGCCAAAAGAGTTACTTCAAGTCAGTGGCTCAAAGTAGAATTCCAGTCTCCAAACTTTCGTTAGGCTAATTTTCATTAAGAGGATGATTTATAAGAGAAGAAAAGGATCTTAAAAATCCCAGAGACAGTGAGTAAAAGCGGAGACTCAAAAGAGCCAAGGAGTACTATAAATCTGTAGAAGCAGAGGGAAGCACTCAGGTCAATAGAGGGAACATTGAAGAGGAAGATAGTCCAAAGCTCAACTGTCCAGGGGTCGAGCACAGCCCATAAGGGTGCTAAAAGTAGTACATGAATGTGAGCCTAAAAAAGCTACAATTAGATTTTCAAATGATCTCTCTCTCCTTGGTCCATCTTCTCTTATACCTAAAACATTATTTTGACATTTTGTTCTACACTTGTATCAATTAGATCTACAGATTTTTTTTCAAATCCAGCGTCTATTGTAATGTTGTTAGTAGTTCTCTTTCACACAGATATTGAGTTACCGTCGACCAGAACAAAGAAAATGTGGTGTATTTTAGCAATAACAGACATAACTGTGAAAAGACAGGGGAGAATGTATTATAAACATTCTCAAATTGTATTTTTAAACTTTCAGGAAATGAAAAAGTTACAAATTGAACTTTTAAATAAGAAGTAGGATGTGTAAGGGCAGGAGGGTAATGGTAATCTATTCTGAATTTGAAACTCTATGTGAGTATTTACCATATGTGACCATCTTGGGTATTGGCAAAGGACATAAAGATGCAACACACAAACCTCCTCCAAGCTAATTTAAGAAGGTTAGAAGGAGTTTGGAGAGGATTATTTGAGGCTTAATATTGTCCAAATTTACTGTTTTAGTTCTAGCCATGAGGAAAATTGATCAGAGGCAGGTTTTAACTTATTTTGTTCATATTACTCATGTTGAAATAAGCCAGATAATATATTGAAACACCCTCAATATCGGGACCAATTCTCAGTATCTGGGCAGTAACCATTAAACCAAATTAAAATATAATTACATAGAACAAATGTTAAGGAATTCACTACTATTAATAAAATGTACATAAATTATATTACATTGTTTGTAAAAGTAACAAAATTTTTAAAGAGAAATCCATTTTAAAATGATACTCTGTAAGTACATTTTCAGATAGGTAAATTCACACTTCAGAATTATTTAATTTCTCAGCCACTAGACATAAATTGGACCGAAACAGAGAGAGTAAAACTCTTTAATATGTAAATTGTCACATGTGAATGATTTCCATAGTGACAACAAAATAAATTTCTAAAAAGGAATGGAAAGTATGATTCTTGCTACTTAAATGGCTGATTATTTATAGACACAATAGAAAATATACTGGTGATTTTGCAAATAAACCAGCATTTCTGTTTAAATGTACGGTCAGTTCTGATACTCTTGCAGGCTGTGAGCCTCAGTGTTCCCATGTAGAGTTGCCTCGGGGTAGTGTGGAGGCTGCTCTATGTTAACAATCAGCAACAGAAGAACGTCAAGAATCATTCCCATTAGTATCTGGTCAGAACAGTCAAAATGGCATAAAATATGCTTTATTAATGGAGTCAGTACCTCTGGCTTGCCCTTTTCTATTAAACAGCATGACAAATGTTTTCAAAACTTAGCTAGAACAATAACTGAAGCTTCTGTTGTCAGATGTTCAGACTCACACATAGCATGATGTTACAGAAAAATATAAACAAATACTTCTTAAGTAGTTTGTTTTTAAAAACCTTTTTAAGTATGCATACAGTGCTCAGTTCCACTATAGTTACTTGGTTAAAGTCATTTATTTTATGTATTCATCTACACTGTCTCATTGCTAAACACGCTTGAGGTTGATGTGCTTGATTTAAAAACAAAACCAAAAATGCATAAATATATCTAACATCCTAGCCAGAAAATTCTTTTGTCATTCATTCATAGGTAATACTTTGGCCCCATGTGCATTGATATAGGTGATAAGAATTTTGGCTCTGTGTTCTATTACATCAATAAGCTTTTCAATTCCTTGTCTACCTCCTTGACTTTCCCAATACACTTTATCAAGAAACAGAGACTGAAGGAGTTTCTGTCGTAAGTGCTGGCTCTTCAAAACAGAAACTGCAGAAGCGGGAAACCTGAAAAGATAAAACATGATATTTCAATCTTAGTAATTGCTTAGGAATAGTACTCCTTACCCAACTGTCCTGCCTTTCATTAATCTGTCATAAATCACACTATCAAATGGTATGTTTGAGAACCAAAACATTTTTGTCACTGCCAAGATGACACTTCTCTTAATAATAATATACTAGAAGAAAGTGTTTCCAGTGAACTGAATATTCTACACCATTCAGAACATGACAGACATCTTACTTAAGGTAATTCTGTACAGTCAAACAAAGGCATGGAATTGGAAAGGATTCTATTAGCCTGGCAGAAATACTTTTCTTAGTCTTAGGCTCATTTCAGCTGTGGAAACCCCTTTAATCTGTCAAGTAGATGGTATCCTCTGACATATCAAGGTGGGATTTTATGCAAGAAAATATGAGAGACAAATTGATGATGACAACTTCAATAAAGTATTCTGCCTGAATACAAGTTACACAACTGAATTTATGTGAAATAATAAAAAATGTGTGTACTAAAATGAGACAAGAATCATTCAAAAACATCATATTAAAGAAAGAATTGTCTGAGTCATATTATACCTCTGGAACTCTGAGGATTTAGGATCATTTTATTTAACTGGAGTACTAAGATGTTTTCAAATAAATTTAGCAAAACTCAAGTTTCAGAGAAAAGTTTTAGTTCCACAATGAAAGTCTCTCTGGAAAACCTAAGACCAATTTAGAGGGGTCTTTGCTGAATTACCTTGAAAGAATGCCTTGTGCTTGCTTTTCTTCATTTAGAAAGTAGAAAGCCAGGAGTCCAGCATATACATTATCTGAAGGACTTAGCAAAATTTCTAGGTCAAAAACATAAGTAATATTTTGCTAAATCCCCAATCTGACATTTCTCAGCTTTCATTAAAAATGCTGATAAAAGCACAGTAAAAATATTTTTTAAGAGTACATTTCTAATAAACTCAGTTATACCTCAAAAACTATAGTAAGAACATATATATTTGCTTAAAGAGTACACTTTGCCAGAAATTTCAGGCCTTCTAAGCACCTCTTCCAAATTTCAATGGAGCACAATGGAGATGGCACAGAGGGTGCCTGAAAGCAAGAATCAGGTGCTCTGGCAGTTCTGAGGCTGCAGCAAGTAAAAAGGCCAAGCTTAATGCATGTGAGGAAGTGTGGAATGAAAGAACATTTATAAGACGCTCTTAGTTACCTGAAGACATTACTATATAGTTGAGGGGCTAAACTTTAAGGGCTCTAGTATTAAGTAGGATTTTTGCTTTATGAAGTATTAATAGTCCATGAATTGTCAATTCTATAGCCTTTCAACTAATTTAGCTGTGGCAGGATGCAGGAGATGAAATCATTAAAACCATTGGATCTCCTTAGTGGTTAATCCTTTTCATAAAAGAAAGCAAAAATATTACCTGTCTCTGCACTACACTGATATAATAGTCGGAATATTCAATGCATAAATCGGGGATTAGAAAAGTCTTCATTTTTGCTTTTCAATGTGTGAATTATATTTTCAAAGAAGATTTAACTTCAAATCCATTACTCCTCATAATACATTTAAACATAAATCTTCTTTGAAAGAAGAAATAAAGATATTCACATTTACATGAATGTTCTGAAATGGATGGACTGTATTCTTCAGGTACTCCTAAGTCTAAGAGGGAATTTAGGGATTTAAGAAGACCCTGTAATATCACCCTAGTAAGTGATGTCTTAGGAAAGTCAATTTTCCCATACAGAAAATTTCCTTAGCTTAAAAGAGAAAACCTGCCACACATCCTGCTTTCAATCCACAAAGAGATGGTGAGAAACAAGTATCAACAGGGCAGGACCCGGCAAAAAACTTATAAAATCGTGTCTCATAAAACTCTCACAGGAACAGTATTACTCTTAATGCTTAAGTACACAAAATCCACACCATGTAAGTCATAGAGCTCAGGAAGAATGATTGAAATATGCTCCAGAATATTATTAACAAGAGTAATAGTAACAGAGCACACCACAGTTATTACAGAAATAACACCACAGTTATTACAGAAAAAAAAATACTGGACTTGGATTTGGAAGACCTGGGTTCTAACCTCAATTTTAGACTTGCTCGTGAGCTTTCCAGCAGTCACCTAGCTTCACACAGCTGGTTGCCTATTTTACCAATGAACCCTCTATTTTTAGGTCTCCACCCTACAGCAGTCTCTTAGTCAATCTGATTTCTGACTAAGGTGGGAAGTATGGAGAGTGGCTCTGCCCACTATGCGGTGGAACTTGAAATCCAACCACAATTTCCACTGCTGGGGTTGAACAGCTCACGCTTTATAGCTGGGTTCTTGCCATTACTAAGTGTCTTAATGTCCTTTATTTCCAATAGATGTATGATCAAGTGTGCCATGAGCAGCCACTGTGTTTTAACTTCTGAATTGCAGAACTCCTTCTTTGGTTCCCTCTCCACTCTGCATTATTTCTGAGTCTTGCCGGATGTCCCCAAATCTTTGAGATCTTTCCTGAATTCTTGGTCAACCCTTAGTAAATAAATAATTCTTCCCTAACTAGCCTCCATAAACCCTCTCTCTCAGGTGTGAGATACTTTTCCCCTCAATCTATGTCTCCTTGAAGGATTTCAAAATGCTGAAAAATCCTCCTGCTGAATTCAACAGCCAGCGGTCCTTTGAGACTATGCCTTACTTACCAGATTGGCTGTCATTTTCCACTGCATTCATAAAAGTCACTTGAGTTCATTATGAATTTGGACATTCTGCCATGTCAATATTTGCTTGTCTATTAGTTCTTCCCATGTTCTATCTTATGCCTAATAGTGGAGCCTCCGCCACCTGCTTATCCCTGCTCTGCCAAATCCTATGCCAGAGGTCCCTGCACTCTTGCAACAAAATCCACATGGATTTTCACAATGAGAACCAAGCAACATCATGAATGTGAAATGTAGTACGCGCTTTGTAGGCGGAATGGGTTGGCGATAGAGGCGCCATGGCTGCACTCTTGTTTTGGGTTTGTTTCCTTTCTTGGGTCTCCATTCCCAGATTCCACATTCACAATGATTTTCAAGGGTTAAAATGATCAGATGTAAGATGGGAGTTTTCTCAGAACCTTGCTACTTATCTAATATAAATGTGATGTCCTGCAGATGTTACTATAAAACTTACTCTTTGATGCCTTCTAACAATTTGAAGTTTAAGTTATCTTCACTCCTGTCAAAGAAACCCTTGTTGTCTATAAAAACCAAATGCCTTGGGTCATGCTTTCGCTGGATAATGTGTGCTAGAGCCGCAGAACCTTGGTTGTCACATTTTGGCCTTAATCCATTCTGTACACAGGCATCTTCCTTGCGAGGTCTGAATCCACAGCAATTTGTATCTAAGCGATTATAAATCTGTAAATGGAAAACACAAAATCCAAGATGCTGAGTGAAAACAAAACTTGGGAAAGTTACAAGATTTTCAAAAACCAGTGTTTTCTCAAGAGCTGACTTGCCAGAATCTAAGAGGGCCAGGCTCATTTAATTAAAGGCAACTGTCAGAACAAGTCCAAGGTTCATATCCTTCTGACTCAGTCATAGTTATGAGCATTTCCAGCTTCTGCTAATAGATCCAAAGTCAGATTATCCAAGTCAGGCATCTCCACCCTAAATATTCAAAGTTCCCACTGACATCACATACAGACACATGGCCAGCAGAATCTCTGACTCCATGCACGACAGAAGAAACACCATTGTACTTCTATGTGTCTGGAAGGCTCTGTCTTGATTTCTCCCTCAGGTGGTTTATGGGAAACTGGAGTTACTTCATTGCCACAAAAAGTTTATTGCAACCCCTAGTCTACCTGGACTTCAGTATTACAGTAATCTAACTCAAAATTACATAGAAGAAATCTATTGAAAAGATGTGAGACCCAATTATAAAAACTAAAAGCACTATCTAAATGGAGGCCACAGCTAGATTCTAAACAAGTGAACAAAATGGGCCTCTTGAAGTTTATTATGGGAGTTAAGGATACCACCCTATAGAAGAGGGTAACCAGATTAATTAGAAAAAGAAGAATTGTTTGATTCCATTTCCTTTGGGCAAGGAAAGAAATAATATTTATGAATCACGTAAAATAAAGCCTGGGCAAAGGAATTAGATAAATTTAAGTCAAATCTCTGCTTTCACACTTCTGAGCTCTGCAACCTTGTGCAGATTCCTTTTCATCACTGACCCTCAATTTAAACGCCTGAGTAAGAGGAATGATACTCTTTACCTTGAACACTTGGTAGAAAGATTGATGAAAATATGTGTACACCCTCCAGCCCTGTCCCAAGCATCTATAAGACACTCAAAAATGAAAACTACTATTACTCTTGTTGAGACACACCTGCATACTCTCCAAAGTTATTTACCTCAAAACAAGCTTCTAAGACAAAAAGTAATTTATCCATTTTAAATGAAGAAAAATTCAGCCTCAGAGACATTAAGTAACCTGCCCTGGGTAGAATATAGTAAGTAAGTAGCAAAGTTAGGATTTAGACATAGATTTGTTTGTCTCCAAAATTTCACAATTTTTTTCCCCCAGTACGTCATATTGAATGGTTTTAGGCTAACTAGTCAGAGTTTGTACGTGTGCTTATGAGTCAAAAGATAGACAGATACTGCCACTTTTATTCTTTTGGTATTAAATTCCCATCTTTTTCTCATCCTCCTGTGTTTCTGCAGCTCCCATGGAGCTGTTCAGGAGACCAGCTGCTTAGAAAGGGATGCAGCAAAGCAGTGCCAATATTTAGCCTACTTTGCAATGATCATTTATTCATTTATCCGACAAACACTTATTGAACATCTTCTACATCCTATCAGTGAGCTAGGCACCAAGGTAAATGTTGCCCATGGTCAGGACCTCTCCACCGTTACCACTTCCAGTGGAAATTGAAATGGTTATTTAGTTTTGCTTCACTACCAAAGCAAGCTTCAAGAATTGGACAAAGGACTTTCTTCTCTGTTTTCTGTATGTAAATGGACTTTGTATCAAATACCACGCTTGAGATGAAGGATTGTAAGAAAAGTTAGCATAAGCCAATTTTCTATGAAGTTTATGTAAAGCTAGTCACATGGGTGGCGAGTGAGCAACCAAGCATTTGCACCAGTCAAAGGGTACACTGCTGGCCTAGAAACAGTCACAGAAAAGGAGGGCTCTGTCAAGATTGGTTCCAATCACTGAGCCCTGGGACCATAAATCTAACCCATAGCTTATCCAAAAAGTCACATAGGCTGACTCCAGGGAACAGTACGTTACCACTGCTTGTTAATGTGCATTTGTTTGACATGAGCATAAGAAGGTTTCCCAAAGGTGAGCAAGAGTGCCCCGAGCAAATCACTGTAGGTTAGAATAGCACATGAAACGAAAAAAGCACAAATTAGAGACTTTTAGAAAATTTTATTGAGCCCTTTCTTCTCAATTTCAGTCATTTTATGCAGTACCTTCACTGACTTTGAATATAAGAGAAATAAAATGACGTAAAAGAGACTGCATCTGATTGCCAATTACTTAAGGTAAGGTCAGAAAGAACATGAAAACTAACTTTTCTAAAAGCTGCTTCCCATCCAATCACCTCTTTTTTTCTTTAATACACATTAACTAATGATTCTCAAAGAATCTGTGTACCCTTTTATCATCATCCTTGTTTCATCTAGTTATATTAACATTAAAAATTTAAAAGCTTAAATCTTATTTAATTTTGACTACAATATCAAAGTCTGTTATATTGGACATATGTGTTTCGAATATAACCCTTAAAGAAAACTCTACCAAACATTTCTTAAATGCTTCTTCAAACCCTAAGTTCTTCCATCATTGTGGATTTCATAGTAGTGGGGAAAGGACTAAAATACATAACTACATTTGTACTGTTTCTATAACAAAACCATGAGTATTATATATTTATGTTAAATAATAAGCTCTTTAGAGATAAGGCCCTTTCAGTACTTCTGTAAACATTATATTTTTCTATTTTTAAACTACACAAAAGCATTAAAAGTTAAAGGTGGAAAAGATTGATTTAGGCCATCTTCTTATTTCCTTACCAACAGTAGATTTTTTGCTACAGGGTACTTTTAAAGTACTTCGTCTGATCCAATTCTGAATGACTCAACAGTCTGTGATGATTTCGCCACTTCCCTGACAGACCGTTGTGCCATCCAGATCTAACAGACATTATTATTGAAAACAGGTGTGTGTGTTCAGCCCAACTTCTCTTCTAGAAAATGTTGCCACTCATTTTTTTCAGATCTATATACGTACTTGATGGCTATATATATAAAATATATATAGTGTGTGTGTGCGCGCGCATGTGCACAAACACTGTGTGTACACCTACAGATGTAAAATCAGCTGTAAGTTCTCAAATAACCTAGGTTTTATTTCGTTTTCCTTATCCTCCAACTATAGTAAATTATGTCTTTGTATTATTGCCTTTGTCTAGCAAGGGGTTATGTACCTCTTAATTCATGTTCTCTAGCTCTTCTCAGAATTTTGTTTATAGCCTTCCTTTTGAATTCACATTCAATATACCAAAAATAACTTGACCACAAAAACATAATCTACTCCCTTAAATTCAGTGCCATTTTGTTAGGCAGTTAATTTAGTTATCTATTGAGCATATTTATGCTTACTTTTAAGACTGCTTATCTATTTTTTAAAGCCTAATAAAGCACATCCTACATAGCTATGAATCCATAATATGGCTTTAATATACTTGTTTAGTGCATACATTAAAACAATCACTTAACTACTGCATGATTAAGCACTGTAGTGCACATCTACGTGTCTATGTAGGTAATTATCCTACAAAGAAGGCTATTTGGGGATAAATTTTGTCAGCTAAGCAATGGTGAGTGTTAGTCCTCATTATTACTGCTTGTTCAAATTCACGTCTTCTCATTCTTTAAAACAGGAATATCTTTTGCAAAACTGATCTTCTGCATCTTAAAATACTGCCAACCACCATTTTCCATAAAATGACTCTTTCCTTTCTTAGGAAAATACATCTTTTCAATGTTTACCTAACTAAAATTGTACTCAGAAAAACCCAGGTGTTTCAGCCAAATTTTTTGTTGGTGGTGGTGGGATATTTTTAGATATATTTCCTTCTTCTAAAGTTTTTTTTAAATTCCATTTTCCTTTGGTAGTGTTAGTTTTGCCTGTAGGAAAAAGTATCTTATGAGTGATTCAGATTATGCTTGCAGCACCAACACAAGGGTGCCTCTGCTGTACTGTTCTAGTTCCCCAAAACCCATTAGAAATCTGCAGAAACCCAAAGATGTTCCATCCCTATGCACACTACCCACACCAGCTATGTCTTCAAAAATGGGTGTATCAAGAAATTGTGTCAGTTTCTTCATATCTTCTTTTTCCTCAAAACAATATGATCAAATCACTAATTTCAGGCAATGCTTGGATGAAGGCAATAAAAAGCACTATATTTTGGCCAGGCATGGTGGCTCATGCCTGTAATCCCAGCACTTTGGGAGGCTGAGTTGGGCGGATCACGAGGTCAGGAGTTTGAGACCAGCCTGGCCAACATGGTGAAACCCCTCTCTACTAAAGTTACAAAAAACATTAGCTGGGCATGGTGGCATGTGCCTGTAATCCCAGCTACTCGGGAGACTGAGGAGAATCATTTGAACCCGGGAAGCAGAGGTTGCAGTGAGCTGAGATCGCCCCATTGCACTCAAGCCTGGGTGACAGGGTGAGACTTCGTCTCAAAAAACAAAGTGCTATATTTTTATTTTATGTATATATATAATGCTGTTAATATTAATAATAAAAACATTAATAGCAGTTTTATATTGAGTGTTTAGTATGTGCCAGGAACTGTATACTTAATGATTCACATGTATTATTTCATTTAATCCTCATAGTAACCTTAAGACATAGGTGATACCAATAGTCTCATTTGATAAATGAGGAAACTGAGGCACAAGAAGGCTAACTGACCTCCTCAAGGCCCCTCAACTCTTAAATGACAGAACTCTAAGGATTCCAGTCCAGGTATCTACGGTTTTAAAGTCCATGCTCTTATCCATCCTGACTGTATCTCTCAGGTTTAGTCTCCAAAATGATACTGCAAAAAGCAAGCGCATTTGTGTAGAATGTTAAATGATACTGAATTTAAAATATTAGTTATAAGGGTTTCATCAGAAATACAAAGAACTTCAGTAGGATTTCAGAGAAAAACTCATGAAGGAGATGACATTACAGTTAAATTTTAAGAGCCAGGCAGTATTAGCTAAAAACCAGGAAAGGCATGGAGGTAAGAAATCCAAAGGCATCTTTAGAGATACCATGAGTGTATTTGGCCAGTGCTTCTCTATGTGGACTAAATACCAAATAGACATCTTGTTAGATTCAACAGACAAAATTATTCTATCAAATTATTATCAAAGTTTCTAATTGCTTACTTTGTATTATCTCATCATGAACTGGGATGAAGTGGCATGCATCCTTGGATCATATTTTGAGTAACACAGTACAAGACCACATTACTGAGAGTAAGGGGAACATTAGGGCAGGTAGTCAGAGAGAAAGGTGGAGAAGAGTATTGTCACCTAGGTGCAGTTATGTGCACCTACAGTCCCAGCTACTCAAGAGGCTGAAGCAGGAGGATCGCTTGAGCCCAGGAGTTCAAATCGAGCCTGGGCAACATAGCAGTACCCCAACCCCCACTCCCCAAAAAACGCACTGTGCCTATTAAAAAAAAAAAAAAAAAAAAAAAAGCTAAAAATGTTTTACGTGTCTGCAAGTTTCATTTTTATTTTCTCATGCAGAGCTGGAAGAAAGGTTGAAGGCAATGGAGTAGGTCATCAGGTGAAAACATTAAAAGAATGAAAACCAAAGGGAACACAGGCAGAACGTACTTGACAGATAAAAACAGGGTAAAATGAGGATGTTCTTCCTAACATAGGTAGGAAATTCCCATCATCCAAATGTTATTCTCATTCAAATCTGTTAGTTAAATTAGATAAACTTCTGTTTTTCCACTCTGTTTTCCACCTCTTTAAGGGTCTAAGTGAGGGTATAATCACAAGCGTCTATGTAGGTGTGTGTGTGTTTCTGGTTTGGTAAGTCAGCATCTTAAGATCCGCATCATCTCTTTTCAAATGATTTGTTTTCAGCATTTAAAAACTGTATCTTTAGAAACAAAAATGCATATCAGAGAGAAAGTATAAATATGCAATAAGACATGTAATTGGTGGAATTTAACATTCACCATAGTAACTTACCCAATGCCTAGCACATAGTAGGCACCGAATAAATGTTTGTTATTGGATGAACCCTGCTAAAAGTTGGCACTCATTTTGTATATGGCTATTTACAATGCTCATCCAAAGCACTGTCTTGTATTGGGAAGAGTCAAATAAACAAAATGAAGGTGGCTTATAAAGATAATGGATTTTTTAAAATGTAGCATACACTGAATAAAGTACAAAAAAAAAAAAAAAAAATGAACAGGCCAAATAATGGAATGGCCTGTGCTTGTTACGTGCTTTTGGTTAGTTTCTATATGTGGGTTTAAATTAACTAACCATGGATAATGAATTCTCATATCTCACAGAGGGTCTGCCATAATGCCATGTATGTAATAGGCATTCGATAAATACATACTGGGCAGGTTGACAGAAATAACCAAAGGAAATTCTTTTCTACAATTAGTAGTTTTCTGGAAGATTTCTTTCAATCCAAGTTACCTCACTGGATATCTCATTTAGAAAAAAAGTTCCATTTACAACAATTATTTTAATTATTTCAAAAAGGGAAAAAGACAGTGAGAATTGTTATCATTATCAGCACCCCTTCAGACAGACAGACAGATATAAAAACATATGGACTTGTTTATCAGATAATAACTTACACTGGAAAATCCCTTCACATGAATATGCCTTGATGAAAACCATTGTATGGCTGCCATATTATCAATGGAACTAGAGTTGGCCCCATGTAGTCTAATGAGTGTATAAAGGGACATTAGATTGTAGAGAACGCAACGTCAGACAAATCCCACCATCCCCACGGCACTTGCTAATATAGACACAGCCTCTTACTTGGGGAGCTATACAAAGCAAAAGCCCACAGTATTCCCCCCGCTCCAACCCCCGCCAGCACCTGTATCACCTGGGAACTCTCACTGCATAAAATAATGAATTTCATTCTTGTTCTCTGCTTCCATGACAACAGGTGCCTGTTAAATTAGTGAGCATGCATACGTGACTTGAAGAGCAGTTGACTAACGAAGAGAAGTGTAAAAATTGTCTGCAATATAGAAATCTAACAAATAGGCATAGGCTCCCTCGTGCCTCTGCCTCTGTAAGGAGCATTCATTGCTCTACTCCACCTTTACTTTCGAATTCCATGTTTAAAAATAAATATCAGTGTATCCAAATCCAGGGAAGAATCTCTAGTTTCTTCCACATTAAGAAACAATACGTAACAACACAGTATTTCTTTACGTATGAGTAAAAATATTCTAAGGTTATTATACATTTGGATCAATTTCTACAGATGCAATGTTTAAAATCCATATACTGCACCTCTCAATAAGAACCAGAAGTCAAACATCACTATGCCACAGAAGACTGGAGTCACCCGGCAAGCAACAATCTATTTTTGGAGAAAGAAAAATTTATGTTCTATAATTTGCACAAGCAGAGATACATGAAAATAGTCTCTGTCGAAGACACATCCATTTTCCTGCGAAGATTTAAAAAGAACACTCAGACTAAAAAGAAAAATATTTTTTACATTTTATGAAATTCTGATTTATAGAATGAACCGCTATTAAGCAATAAATTTAACATGGAAATGAAATAACTTGATTGTAATAAAATTTTTAATTGCTTTTCTTCAGTGTAGTAAAGCACCACTATTTGGAACTAAATCTATAAAATAGAATTAGAAATAAGTAAAACATGTTCATTTACATCTGAAGGAATAGTATCAGTGAAAACCTTTTTTTTTTTTTTTTTTGCTTAACTGATGTGTATTACTTTTATTATTAATACAGAATTTCTATCAATTTCATTTCTTCTATAATATAGATTTTTAAAGGAAAATGACAAAAATAAGTAAAGATAAGCTAAATGACTATATTAAAACCTAGTTTTGGTTATGGTTAACAGAACCCAATGTAGCAATCAAATCTAATAGCTATTTTAACTCATACTTTTTTTTTATAAAAATCAGTTCTCTTTTTAAAAATAAAATAATTTTGACAGTCTAATTATTTTCTGGTCACTAAAAATAAATTCTGCTTTTATGAATTAAACTTTTCTTAAAAATTACTTTTACATGTACATATAGAATTTTCCATTCTATGTTTCTATGCTTCTTGGGTTAGAAAATAGCTATAATATGAAGCCCTTTATATAACCTAGCTAAAATATTTCAGAACACTGCTAAAGCACTTTACATTAAAAGTTCCTAATCATCAAAATAATCCAGAATGGTATGTATTTTTCCCCATATTACAATTGAAGAAAAACGTTGAGAGAGGATAGCAACCTGCCTAAGGAGATAAAACGAGTGACTCGTGTGGATTTCAAAAGACATCTGCCTGCCTACCACGATGCTTCCCCTGCTAGAAAAGACAAAGTTCTTGCTTTCATGAAGATTACAACTTAATACCTCTAAGTATGATTCGCTGGGTATTCTCTATAGCAACCAGCATCATACTTTATACAGTGCAGGTACTTTATAAATGATTGTTGAAAGAAATCAAAGAACGCATACCAGCTCCACTCAGCTCACCCATTGAAACAGAATTCAGATGGCTATCGACTAAAAGATCTGTTTTCCCCTACCCATCCTTTTGTGGAAATGTCAAAATCTTAAAATCACAGGATCTTAGAATCACAGAAATGGAATACCTTTGAAGTTACTGGATCTTATATAGACAAAAGGGAATGTATTTCAGAAAAGATAGCCTAGAACAGTGGTCCTCAAACTTTTGATTTCAGAATTCTTTCACACTCTTAAAAATTACTGAGGACCACCTAAGGGTATTCATTTGTGATTATTTACCATATCAAATGAAAAATTAAAGCCAAGAATTTGAAAAATAAGTATTCATTAAATTCATATAAAAATAACCTATCATATGTTAATACAAATTACATATTTTAAAGGAACTTGCTATACTTTCCAAAGAAATGAGAGAAGTGGCATTGTTCTTTCAAGTTAAAATGGCATTTAATGAAAAAAGCAGCTAGTTCAGCTCACAATTCAAACATTATGTAAGTGGTTTCCTCAAGACAAGCATTGCACTATGGGATAAGTTGATGTGCTTTACACATTCTCATTTTGTCACACAGGATATTAAAAAGACAGAGACTTACAGGTAGAGATTTTTTAAAATTAATAGATTTTCACTGCTTCAAGAAAAATTTTAAGGGAATCTGGCATTTATTTCATGTGTTATTTTTCTTCCTGTGACTGCAGTGGCAGTGAAGGGACAATGACCACTGGTATAGTTTGGTGCCTGCCTTTATTCATGCTAACGCATCAACAGATTTAACCACTACTGCATATATCAACACTGAAAAAAGCGAAAAAACAAAGTGTTAGTATTACTGTGAAAATAGTTTTGTCCGTATGGACTCCTGGAAAGGCACACAAAAACCATGCCCCAAAGAGTTTCATTCAATTTGACCACACAACAGTAATAATTCTTGGAAGCTCCATATAACTCTTAGTGATACATGTCCATAAACATCATGAATATGGTTGGGAAGAGCATGAAACTAATAGAATACTTATCCTACTTTAGAACTGGTTGAAACAGCTCTCACTTAACCCTTAACCCTTTCTGAATCTACTTCTTCATTAGCCAATAATGAGTGATAAATTTTAAAAAATACATACAAAAACCATATACATTGAGCCCAATGAGTATCTGTCTGCTGTCTCAGATGTTCCTATGAAAACACTATCCTGTTCATTTTTCCAAAACGGTTATATTTGCATCCTACCAGACTTACTCAGAGGTTCAGTGCTTTGACCTCTTGTTTTGCTCGAACATACCCATCAAGGTTGGTTTCAGACTGTCTATGGTTCAATGGCACAGGCTTAGTGAAGAGGCCAATCCTGAAAGCTAGTCCCAGCAATACATTAAAACTATGTTTGAATCTCAAATGGTTATTTATGAAATCACACAGGCTTCCTCAAATCTCTCATCTTTCTAGCCCAGCTATGTCTATAACTAGACTTGCCATTGAAGCATACTAACTATGCACTGATCAATTTCAACATAGTCTAAAAAAACTCACCACAGGGTGGAAATAAGCAAAAGAGACATAAAATTTAAAAATATATACTGCACTTTTGATTAATAATAAAATTAGAATGAATCCAGTAATGCTCAACTGGTTGTCACTTAGCAATTTTAAAATTATAAATATAACATATTTGATCAGACATTTCCTTCTTTAATTCAGACTAATTTAAGAGCAAAGACTTATGTTAACCAATTTTCTAGTCTACATGTGATGCAGATGAGGCTTTAGAACAACAACACCAGCAATCTCTGAGCATGAATGCTAGATAGTAGATGGAAAGAATATATTAAGTTCTAGAGGCTTTCAGGTTGGAAGCAGACATGAGGAATCTATATGTTTCTTAATGGAAGAGATATGATTTGAGACAAAAATCAGTCTGAAAAGGATGTGTACGAGCACATGTTATAATGACCCCTGTTCATCATAGAGGCATAGCTTATGAGCTATTGGGCCTCAATAACCAGAATGTATCAGAAAACATTCAGAAGTACATTCTGGTTATTGAGGACAGGTGTCTCATAAGGTACGCCTCTATAATAAACATGGGTCAGGGTGGCTAGGCTATTCTTTTTCTTAAAGTTGCCGTCATGAAAAAAATGCTTAAATTATGTGAAGTGAGAGAATGTGGTCTTAAAAGTCAAGTCTCTACTAGAAAAATGAGGTTAATGCCCAAAAGGGAGATTCATTGTTTAGTGTCCTTATATGTTTACTTCTCTTTTTTTCTTTTTCTTTTCTTTTTTTTTTTTTTTTTTTGAGATGAAGTCTCACTCTGTTGCCCAGGCTGGAGTATAGTGGCACGATCTCAGCTCACTGTAAGTTTCGCCTCCCGGGTTCATGCCATCCTCCTGCCTCAGCCTCCCAAGTAGCTGGGACTACAGGTGCCCGCCACCATGCCAGGCTAATTTTTCTGTATTTTTAGTAGAGACAGGGTTTCACTGTGTTAGCCAGGTTGGTCACGATGTCCTGACCACCCGCCTCAGCCTCCCAAAGTGCTGGGATTACAAGCATGAGCCACCGCGCCTGGCCGATGTTGTGGTTTCTTACAGCACCAAATACCATAATGAGCAGCTCCACACTGTAGAACATTCAAAGAAAGATCTATTCAATCTCCACCACTAAAGGCAGTGGTGAAGAGACCATGAAAAAGAGTGTGGGGCATATTCAACCAGCAGTGGATAGACCAAACTACAACACACACACACAAACACACACACACACACACACACCCCGTATGAGGAAATAGTGGCAGACAAGATTGGAAAGTCAGCAAATTAGGTCATGGGATTTATTAAAAGCATGCTATTTTTTTTTTTTTATATATATAAACTGTACCCTTGGATAACCACAAAGGACATAAGGTGAGATTTCTCTTTAAAGAAGTAGTCCAACTAATAAATGAAGAATTAATTATGTAATTAATATCTCACCATTTTTCAATTCCCAGTGAACTGGTGGATCAATGTGAACATCAGTAGATGCTATTATCACAAAAAGGACTAACCAGATATGATGTCTTGTGATAAAAGAACACACCACTATCTACAAAGAAGACTTGAGAAAATAAATCAAATCTAAATTTGATCATCAATTCAACACAAATCTATAGGGAATATAGACAATGGAAGAGCAAAAGAAAGGCATCGCAAAAGTACAACCAGCAAAATCTAGAGTGTGAACTCTACAAAACAAATGATCTGGTTTCTTCAACAGGCTATTGAAAGGGAAAAGAGAAGATATAGAGATGAAGTCCATAGATTAGAAGACACACCAACCAATCACAAAGTGTGGGCATTATTTAAATATTGATTCAAATAAACAAACTGAAATATATAAATGACACTTATGAAACAAAAATGTGGCCACTGATCGGATATTTGACTAAATCACTGCTCAATTTTATTTTGGGTGTGATCGTAGTAATGTGCTTCTGTGTTTCATCTTCAGTGATATACACTGAAATATTTACAGATGAAATAGTATAACGCCAATTATTTTCTTGAAATTAATGTGGACGTGGAAAGTAGATAGAGATTTAACAAAATGGATCATGAGCTGATAATTGCTGAAGCTGAGTGACAGGCACATAGGGGTTTATTATAATATCCTGTCTGCTTTTGCTTATGTTTAATTTTCCATAATAATTTTTAATGTTCTAAAGAATTTAAACTTTATTTTCCAATCAAATGGAAGTCTTTAGAGATTTTATTTTGCAAGTGGCAATATGATTAAAAGGGAAATGGAAAGATAAATTCAGCAATGATTTGCACATTAATTGGCAGTTGGGGAAGACTAAAGACCAGGAGATTAGTTAAGAGTCTCTTACAGCAACTTGATCTACATTGACAAAAGTCTGATTGAGGTAACATTAATAGAAATGAAAAGGAAAAAGTGACAGGAATGATTTTGAGGAACATAAAAGTTCACTACTACTTGCATATGAAACACTAAGCAGAGAAAGATTAAAAGATGACACAAAAATCTCAAACCTGGCATATTTTAAAAATAGTAATGTCATGAATAAAAACAGGCCAGTCAAGATGACAAATTGTTAGATGAGGAGGTAACCAATTTTACTTCTGGACATCAGGTTTGAGAGGAAGAAATGACCACTTGCTATTAAAGTAAATTATTGTTTAGCTACACATGCATTAAAAAAAATCCTTTGTGCTGTCTCCTGAAATGTGATGATGTGTTTAAAAATACAGTGTCATAAATTAAACTTAGCATAATAAAATAATTGAATAAAATAAAAATATAAGTCAAACTTCCTTGTTACTAATATTAAAATAGCCCAAACCCTTCTTTGATAAAATTCTACTTTTTTTGGTCATCTTTTACCATTAGTTTACATTATTATTTCGCTGCAAAAAATATTCATGTCCCTTGATATCATAAGTAGATCTGTATATGTACTTATTTTACATCATTTTCCCTGTCTCCATACATCTAAACACATAAAACAGTGAACACATCATAGGTGCCCAATAAATACCAAGTTTTCTGCCCAATATGCTCATTTATTGCAAGCAGTACTCAGAAGAATAAGATTGTAATTTTGCCAGATAATTTGGAAAGTCTTCTGAAGCTTCCTTAAGTAAGATAGCATCATTATTTTATTAAGTAGTATCATTATCTTAAGTAACATCATCAATACTGAAATAATTTATCCAAGTGACAAACTATGGAAAATATATAATAGAAACTGTGTCTAGGCCGGGCATGGTGGCTCAAGCCTGTAATCCCAGCACTTTGGGAGGCCGAGAAGGGCAGATCACGAGGTCAGGAGATCGAGACCATCCTGGCTAACACCGTGAAACCCCGTCTCTACTAAAAAATACAAAAAACGAGCCGGGTGAGGTGGCGGGCGCCTGTAGTCCCAGCTCCTCGGGAGGCTGAGGCAGGAGAATGGAGTAAACCCGGGAGGTGGGGCTTGCAGTGAGCTGAGATCTGGCCACTGCACTCCAGCCTGGGCGACAGAGCGAGACTCCGTCTCAAAAAAAAAAAAAAAAAAAAAAAAAAAGAAACTGTGTCTAAGTCAGACTTTTGAATTTCATTTATGACAAACTTAGTTGTAGACAATTAAAAGTCTGTAATAACCACAATACTGTTCAGTGCCTAGCATGTCCATAACTGAAAATTTGGAATTTGTCATTTTTAATGCCTAGCATCATACATTCCCATATCCTTTACCTTAGTAAGTGATTCCTTGTGATTAAGTGAACCACTCTAATTACCTCTATTAAAAAAAATTAGGAAGCTGCCTCAAAAACAATAAAAAGCGGAAATATATTGTTCTCTAAACTCTCTGATCCTTGACAATGTTTGCTCCCTAGGTCCGCCAATTCAGCATGCTACCCAATACTGACAACTAATCCCAGACTTTCTTTGCTACTTGAAGCCAAGACGACATTCAACTACATCATCTCTCGTTGTTTACTAGAAAACTAATGCGAAACTGTTTCATTCGTTTGCTTGAACTTACCAATACATACATGGCTAGAGGTCATTTAGTTTGGCAGTATTCTGATTCAGCAAAACAATAAAACCAACCCAAACTATTTGAAATCTCAATGTCCAGGACCCTGGAGCACTATGTCTCTTGCTGTCATAGCACCTGCCTGTGAGTGTGTTTCCTCACTCGCCTCTGAAAGCTGGCAGCAAGACCCTTGACCATCAAGCAGGAGAAAAATCCTCATCATCTATCAAGAGGGCCATAGTTGGAATCTTTCTTTCTTATGCACATAGAATGTTCCTGCAGAAACAGATCTTTCCGTGAACAGTAATAAGTTCCCTCTTGTTTCAACAATGTTTGGTTGGAATTTTTATTCTTACTTTTTTCACACCATTAAGTGGGGAAAAAAAATAATGCACAGAATCAAAAACAGAAGGTAGGACATAGATGAACACCTCTTAATCTAGTTCATTAGACTCAGGAAGTAATTCTTTAGAAGTCAGGTAACAATTAGGAGGACAGAGTTAAATTGAAAGAGACAAATCTAGGAGGCAAGGCATACCAACTCATATTATTGTTGTCTGTTGAATTTATGAATAGCCATCTGAGAGAAAACCACCTTTAGGGAACAGGATATTTCTGTAAGCATCATTTCTCCCACTTAATGAACTTTTGCATACCCTTTGCTAAAATTCCTCTCTCTTATAAACTCTCTTCCCGTCTCTTGTACTCACCTAATTTCTGCAGGTTTTTCCATTTCTAGATTACACATCACATTTTCTATCTACACTCTTGAAATTTCTTTTTATAAAATATTACTCTTAATTATGGCACCTGCTATATTCTTCTGTGATTATCTGTCTCTTCTACTAGACTGTATAACTCTTGAGGGCTGGGAAATGGACCCATTCATCTTTTATTATCAGCACTAAACCTACACAGTGTCTGGAGCAGACAAGAGCTCAGAAAAGTCTGTTACAATCAAGTGAAAAGAAATATATGCAGCCTTTTAATTTGATGGTAGAAAAAAATATCTCCCAAGACATATCTTTGTTGGTCCTCCTTTATGCTAACACCCATTAATTTATCATTAAATAAATAGTTATTCTTAGAAAATGTGAGTATATGAAGAACTCTATCAAACAGTGAAAATTTTTACTTGTTTCTGAACTTCTAATTCTCTTCCTTTAACAAAGCTAAATATACATGTATTGTGAGAATACTTTATATCTTTCATGTTTAACATTTTTAATCTGACACTTTGGACTTAATATTTTAATATAACTAAGTACTTTTTTTTCTTTTTTCAATAAACCATGCCCTGAGTAAGGGTGACATTTCCAGACACTCTGCTGCTAATAGAATTGTTACAAAGTTGAAAAAGACAGGGACTTGCCCTTGAGAAATTTACAGTTTGTCAAGACAGACTAGTCAAAAATAATTAAAACTTAATAGGCGAAGCCCTATACCTATGAAAGTCCAAATGAAATTATTTGGGAATGGCTTGTAATTTAATAAATAAAAATAATGATAAAATAGTTTATTTAATTCTTACTTATTTCTACTCTTATTTCTGGATGATCAGTTGCTTAATTCATAAGCAATAATTATTGAGTGCCTACCATGTACTAGGCATCATTCTAAATGCTTTATGTATATAAAAATATTTAATCATCTCCATAGCTCTCTATACATGCACCATTATTATTCCTATTTTACAGATGAGGACACCAGTGCAGAGAGAGGTTCAAGCAACTTCTCGAGGTTAAATCAGTAGTAGCAGAAATGGGACTAAAATGTAGCTGACTGCAGAGTGCCAGCTCCTAACCACTATAATACAGTGTCTCTTTGGTCAAAAAGCAAGTTTTCTACCTCCTAAATGTGCTCCTGTTATTTTATATAATCTTTTGAGAGAAGTTTGACCAAATCTTGGAGGCTCAAACACTCTCTAGAATACTTGTCTTTGTCATCCTAATGGAGGTGACTTTTTGTCTAGGCAGTTTATACCCCACGCTTCAAGAATAAAAGATTACTTGTGTTTCTCTCACATTTTATAGACCCAGTAAAATGGCATAGCCTTTGTGAATGTAGATTTGTTAAATGGGTAAAACAAAAAGAATGCTGTGTACAGAAAATTAACAACTGGGTTCTGTATTCCATTGCTCTTGCTCTGGCATCATAGAGCAAGTGATTTTAGTTTGCTTCAGGCATAACTTTTCTAAGATTGTTCAGAAATATCCATCCAATACATTCCTAAATACCATTTAACTGAAGCATTTATTCTCATTTAAAATAAAATTATCAGTGTAATTGATGAGAAAGAGTGTATAGATAATAATAACTATTTACTATGGCATTCACGAAAAATGACTTAAGTTTGTCCATTTGTTTATTTATTTATTCAATACTTTTTTTTATTGATATTGTTCTAGAAACATTTTATGGCCAGGTGTGGTGACTTATGCCTGTAATCCCAACACTTTGAGAGGACGAGGCAAGAACATCACTTGAGCTCCAGAGTTTAAGACCAGCCTGGGCCACATAGTGAGACTCCATCTCTATTGAAAATCAAAAAATTAGTCAGGCATGGTGGCGCATACACATAGTCCCAGCTACTCAGGAGGCTGAGGCAAGATGATCACTTGAGCTGGGAGGTTGAGGCTGCAGTAAGTTATGATCATGTCAACACACTCCAGCCTAGGCAACAGAGCAAGACCCTGTCTCAAAAAAAAATAATAATTAATTTAATTTAAATTTAAAAAAACTTTTATGATGGTGAAAACAGGAAGTAAAAGAATCAAGATATGATGTTATTAAAAACTTCTCTGGAGTAAGATCTACTGTAAGCGAAGCCAAAAGAAGAACAAGAAAGTAAGAAAAAGTGTTTAAGACACAGGATTGACAAAGGTTAATTTTCATGATATACAAAAACTTTTTATCAATCAATAAGAAAAAGCTACAGAATGCAATAAAAAAGCACAATGATTTGAGTGAGCAATTCACAGAAAGTAAAATGTAAATAATCTATACATATTTGAAAATAGAGGCTGGGTGTGGTGGCTCATGCCTAGCACTTTGGGAGGCCGAGGCAGGTGGATCGCTTGAGCCCAGGAGTCTGAAACCAGACTGGGCATAATGATGAGACATGTCTCTAAAAAAATTTTTTAAGTTTTTAAAAAGTGTGGTAGCATGCACGCGCCTGTTGTCCCAGCTACTCAGGAGGCTTAGGTGGAAGGATCACTTGAGCCCAAGAGTCTGAGGTTGCAGTGAGTTTTGATCACACCACTGCACTCCAACCTGGGCAACAGAGCGAGACCCTGTCTCTATTTTTAAAAAGGGAAAGAAAATATAATATCCTGAATATCGCTCAAAATGAAAAACTGAAAAATATAAATAACGCCCCATCACCATCTACAAGATTAGCAAAAATATTAATTTGCTTTCCACTTTCCACAGTTGGTAAGAGAAAAGGAAAGAGGTAGTTTCATACTTTACTGTTGAAATTGTAAAATGCTGCAACATCTGCAAGAAATTAGCCTCTTACCTTTTGCATTGTGGGAAATAAATAAATGTTGAATGAACAAAATATGTAAGTCCAATCTCTCAGTTGCTATCCCTGTATATATAATTTGACAAACAGTGTTACTTTTGTAAATACTAACCAAATTAACTTCTAATAATCAGATTAACTTCTGATTTTAGCTTTGTGCTTTAGCCATAGCTAAAATCAGGAGCTCCAATCTTGGTATTATAATTTGAGTAAGTTCTAGTAAAGTCTTGCAGTGACCTCAACCTTATGGAGTATCAAAAAAGAGAAAGGCCGTCCCACCCCAGGCAGAGGGGGCAACAGATTTTAAACATTGATCTTTGTTGAAAACTTCTAATAGTGATTTCACATGTTCAGATTCGTCCTCAAGACAACAGACAATAGGCACGATAATGATTAAAGCTGCTGATGCACTCAGAAGAAGACTGAGGATCAGCTGGAATTTGTTCTTGCTCAGTCAGGAACAAGTATGAACAGCGGAAAGTTACAAAGTAAACACACATCTTGGAGAAACATCTCTCTTCCTCTATGTTGAATTGTATCTCTTAGAGGCAGCAAGCGTTACTACTCCCCTCAAAGAACTCTCTGCTTCAAATGGTATATTTAGAATGCCCTGGATGTCACAAGAACAGTACCAATCTTATATTCTTACTCATAGTTGTCTCTATCCTCTCTATCATTGACAGCCGACAATCCTACTCAAACTCCTCCTCCTTCACTATTTTATGGCAAAGCTCTCTTCCTCTTTTGACCTCATAAAAATTAGAACTTATATTATGTCATCCAGCAATTCTTAGATGGATCTATCATTTGTTTCATACACTATGTTTCCTTAATTAAATAATTTTTAAAAAGCTTAAAGTGGGGCACTGAGGATAATCACCTTGTACTACTTTGCTACCATTCTGGTTGTTTTCCTCACTGTAACACATAGTAAATGTTGTATAAATTGAGCTTCCCTCAATAGAAAAAAGAATGATAAAGGCAGTTGGGTAGAATGAAATTTAGTTGAGGCGTTCAGAATTAAAACACATGTCATTAGAGAACATAAAGGTTTGCCCTGTATTCACAATAGGTTAGCACTTATGTTCATCAGTTTCAAATCTCAAAGTCCTTTCTCATAGACTTCACTGCCAGGTTCATAATTTACTTTCCATTGTCCTAATCATTCTCAGGAACTTCAATATCTCTGCTAACCACTCCCCAAACACTTGACCTCATAGTGAGAACCTTTACCTACTTCACCCTAGGTACTTTCATTCATTCTCCACTTTATCACTATGACATTTTATCATATGGACTTGTTTCATTAATCCAAGGATAACTTGGTAGTAGTTATACAATAATGGCTAAAAATATGGAATCTAGCATCAGCCAGATTTGATGATATCTCTGTTCAGGAACTTACTAGCTATATAACATTGAACAAGTTAGGTAATTGTTGAGAGACAATTCTTCATGGCATTTCTGCACATCTTACATTAGATTTTGTTCTGCATGTTTTGTTTTGATTTTGGGGTTTGTTTGTTTGTTTGTTTTGGTTGATTGGTTTGTTTGTTTTGAGAGGGAGTCTTGCTCTGTCACCCAGGCTGCAGTGCAGTGGCCTGCAACCTCCACCTCCCGGGTTCACACCATTCTCCTGCCTCAGCTCACTGCAACCTCCACCTCCCGGATTCACACCATTCTTCTGCCTCAGCCTCCTGAGTAGCTGGGACTACAGGCACCCACCACCACACCCAGCTTGTTTTTTGTATTTTTAGTAGAGATGGGGTTTCACCATGTTAGCCAGAATGGTCTCAATCTCCTGACCTCGTGATCCCCCCCACCGCCTCAGCCTCCCAAAGTCTGCATGTATTTTTAAGAGTGTTAGCATACCAAACAGAGAGTATCTCCCTCTGAGATGAAGGGCAGATTTGTTTCCTGACAAAGATAATAAAGATAATGTATCCATCTGAGGCAAATATTTGGCAGGTTAGCTAGCAGCCCCTTATAGAATGGGGGGTTTCCTAAGCTTAGAGTTCCTCAGCAGTAACATAAACACACTATCTGAAGCATTCACCAAGGCCACTCTGTATTGCCCCAATAGAACTTGAGAGGCAAGGGAGCATAAAACTCATGGCACCTGCTATATCATGAGTAATAAAGTCATTTGTCCCTGACCCAGGAGTATCATATCTTCTGCTAACATCTATCAATCTGTGGCAGACTCACCTGTTAGCTTCCAAGTAAAGTAAAATCCCAGACTCTTTATAGCTCTTGATAATAACTTCTCAGTGCCTCAGTTTTTCTACCTATAAAATGGAGAAACGATGCCTACTTCATAGAGCTAGTACATTAATAAAATGGAATAATGAGATAATGCATATATAATGCTTCAGACCAGTTACAGCCTTATAGTTGGACCCTTGAATACTCTTTAAGGAGGCCAAACTTGGTGGCTGCTGACCATCTCCTTGCCAAGTCAAATGTCCTACTCCCCAATTCAGTCCTTGCTGGTGTCTCTGCACCACTGACATCAGGGATCCTTCTCTCCTCCATCAAAGTTCCTATTTCATAGTCTGTGACTCTACTAAACTGGTTTTCTTCCTACATTTTTTCCTTCTCCAATTTCTCCCTCCTGCTCACACTCACAAAACAATGAATTAACAAAAGGATAATGTTTTCCAAATGTCCTAAGGCCATTCTAAATTTCTACAAGATACTAATTAACAATGCAACAACAGAAAAGTTTTTTTTCTAAAATGGGTGAAGGGAAAGGCAGTAATCAGAATGAGGTGGTGGAGAAAGTCCTAAGATATTTATCAAAGGGAGAAAAGAGTCATAAGAAAACCTTATAAAACGTGAGGAGTCACACAATTATGTAGATGATCAATATTTATTATTCTCTAATGTAAAATCTTCATGAAAACTTTGCAATAAATTTAATTGGAGAGAAGGAAAATAAGTTACATGGCCAAGTGACCATTGAAACACAGTGTGGAATGTTGGAAAGAAGACACTTTTACCATCAACAGATTCCAACAAATCCCAGCTCCAGACTTGAGTAGTTGTAAGAACTTGAGTGAGACACTTAACCTCACCAAACCTCAGTTTACTCACCTCCCAAATGGGGTAAGACTATTTCTCACAGCTCAACAAATGGTAGCTATGGCGTGTATGATTATTGCAGGATGATGTAAACCAAAAAATAAAATTCTAAGCCCCCAACCAACTGAACTGATCTCTACGCCTGGGGCATTCTACAACCAATAGAAATAGAAAAGATCATTCAAGGGTACTATGAACAACTTTATGCACACAAACTAGAGAACCTAGAGGAGATGGACAAATTCCTGGAAATATACAACCCTCCCAGATTAAACTAGCAAGAAATAGAAACTCTGAACAGACCAGTAACAAGCAGCAGGACTGAAACGGTAACTGATGGTTAATATTGAATGTCAACTTGATTGGATTGAAAGATGCAAAGTATTGTTCCTGGGTGTGTCTGTGAGGGTGCTGCCAAAGAGATTAACATTTGAGTCAGTGGACTGGGAGAGGCAGACCCACCCTCAATCTGGGTGGGCACCATCTAATTAGCTGCCAGCGCAGCTAGAATAAAGCAGGCAGAAAAAGTGGAAGAAGCTAACTTGCTGAGTCTTCTAGCCTTCAACTTTCACCCATACTGGATGGTTCCTGCCTTCAAATATTAGATTCCAAGATCTTCAGCTTTTGGACTCTTGGACTTACACCAGTGATCTGCCAGGGTCTCTCAGGCCTTTGGCCACAGACTGAAGGCTGCACTGTCGATTTCCGTACTTTTGAGATATGAGGACTTGGACCAGCTTCCTTGTTCTTCAGCTTGCAGACGGCATATTGTGGGACTTCGCCTTGTGATTGCGTGAGTCAAAAATCCTTAGTAAACTCCCTGTCATATATACATCGAACCTATTCTGTCCCTCTAGAGACCCTAACTAATACAGTAATTTAGGAGTGGGGCGGAGCAAGATGGCCGAATAGGAACAGCTCCAGTCTCCAGCTCCCAGCGCCAGCGACACAGAAGACAGGTGATTTCCGCATTTTCAACTGAGGTACTGGGTTCATCTCACTAGGGAGTGCCGGACAATCGGTGCTGGTCAGCTGCTGCAGCCCGACCAGTGAGAGCTGAAGCAGGGCGAGGCATCGCCTCACCTGGGAAGCGCAAGGGGGAAGGGGATCCCTTTTCCTAGCCAGGGGAACTGAGACACACAACACCTGGAAAATCAGGTAACTCCCACCCCAATACTGTGCTGTACCAAGGGTCTTAGCAAAGGGCACATCAGGAGATTATATCCCACACCTGGCCGGGAGGGTCCCACACCCAGGGAGCCTCCCTCATTGCTAGCACAGCAGTCTGCGATCTAACTGCAAGGCAGCAGTGAGGCTGGGGGAGGGGCGCCCACCATTGCTGAGGCTTAAGTAGGTAAACAAAGCCGCTGGGAAGCTCCAATTGGGTGGAGCTCACAGCAGCTCAAGGAGCCCTGCCTGTCTCTGTAGACAGTAATTTAAAAATTGCCAACAAAAAAAGTCGAGGACCAGATGGATTTGCACCTGAATTCTACCAGACATTCAAAGAAGAATTGGCACCAATCCTATGACACTATTCCACTATAAGACAGGGAAAGAAGGAATCATCCCTACATCATTCTATGAAGCCAGCATCACCCAATAGCAAAACCAGGAAAGGACACAACGAAAAAAGAGGAAACTACAGACCAATATCCCTAATGAACAAAGGTGCAAAAATCCTCAGCAAAATACTAGCGAAACCAATCCAGCGTATCAAAAAGATAATCCACCATGATCAAGTGGTTTCATACCAGGGATACAGGGATGATTTAACATATGCAAGCAAGTCAATAGATGTGATACACCACATAAACAGAATTTAAAACAAAAACTACATGGTCATCTCAACAGATGCAGAAAAATCATTTGACAAAATCCAGCATCAATTTTTGGTTAAAACCCATTGGCATAGAAGGGACATACCTTAAGGTAATAAAAGTCATCTATGACAAACCCACAGCCAACATTATACTGAATGGGGAAAAGTTAAAAGCATTCCCCCTGAAAACTGGAACAAGACAAACATCCCACTTTTCCCACTTCTATTCAACATAATACTGGAAGTCCTAGCCAGAACAATCAGAAAAGAGAAAGAAATAAAGGACATCCAGATCAGTAAAATGGAAGTCAGATTGTCACTGTTCACTAATTATATAATTGTATACCTAGAAAACCCTAAAGACTCCTTCAAAAACCTTCTAGAACTGATAAACGAATTCAGTAAAGCTTCAGGATACAAAATTAGTGTACACAAATCAGTAGCTCTGCTATACACCAACAGCAACCAAGCTGAAAATCAAATCAAGAACTTAACCCCTTTTACAATAGCTGCAAAAAAAATAAATTAAATAAAATACTTACGAATATACTTAACCAAGGAGGTAAAATATCTCTACAAGGAAAACTACAAAACACTGCTGAAAGAAATCATAGGTGACACAAACCAATGGTAACACATCTCATGTGTGTTTGGATGGGTAGAATTAATATTGTGAAAATGACCATCCTGCTAAAAGCAATCTACAAATTCAATGCAATTCCTATCAAAATACCACCATAATTCTTCACAGAACTAGAAAAAAATATCATAAAACTCACATAGAACTGAAAAAGAGTCCACATAGACAAAGTAGGAAAAAGAACAAATCTGGAGCCATCACATTACCTGACTTCAGACTATACTATAAGGCTATAGTCACCAAAACAGTATGGTACTGGTATAAAAACAGGCACATAGACCAATGGAACAGAATAGAGGACCCAGAAATAAGTCAAATACTCACAGTTAACTGATCTTCAACAAAGCAAACAAAAACATAAAGTGGGTAAAGGACAGACACCCTATTCAACAAATGGTGCTAGGATAATTGGCAAGCCACATGTAGAAGAATGAAACTGTATCCTCACCCCTTACCTTATGCAAAAATCAACTCTAGATGGATAAAAGACTTAAATATAAAACCTGAAACCATAAAAATTCCAGAAGATAACATCCGAAAAACCTTTCTAGACATCGGCTTAGGCAAAGGCTTCATGACCAAGAACACAAAAGCAAATTGCAACAACAACAACAACAACAAAAGATAAATAGATGGAACTTAATTAAACTAAAAAACTTTTGGATAATAAAAGAAATAATCAGCAGAGTAAACTGACAACCCACAGAGTGGGAGAAAATCTTCACAAACTATGTATGACAAAGGACTATTATCCAGAATCTACAAGGACTTCAAACAAATCAGCAAGAAACAGAAACAAACAAACAAACAAACAAACAAAACCATCCCATCAAAAACTGGGCTAAGGACATGAATAGACAATTCTCAGAAGATATACAAATGGTCAACAAACATATGAAAAAATGCTTATCATTAATGATCGCGGAAATGCAGGTCAAAACCACAGTGTGATACCACCTTACTCCCGCAAGAACGGCCATAATAAAAAATAATGGATGTCGGCGTGGATGTGGCGAAAAGGGAACACATTTGCACTGCTGGTGGGAATGTAAACTAGTACAAGCACTATGGGAAACAGTGTGAAGATTCCTTAAAGAACTAAAAGTAGATCTACCATGTAATCCAGCAATCCCACTACTGGATATCTACCCAGAGGAAAAGAAGTCATTATACAAAAAAGACACTTGCACACGCATGTTTATAGCAGCACAATTCGCAATTGCAAAAATATGGAACCAGACCAAATGCCCATCAATCAAGTGGATAAAGAAAATGTGGTACACATATACCATAGAACACCACTCACCCATAAAAAGGTATGAAATAATGGCATTTGCAGCAACCTGGATAAAATTGGAGACCATTATTCTAACTGAAGTAACTCAGGAATGGAAAACCAAACATTGTATGTTCTCACTCATAAGTGGAAGCTAAGCTGTGAGGATGCAAAGTCATAAGAATGATACAATGAACTTTGGGGCCTTAAAGGAAAGAATGGGAGGAGAGCGAGAGATAAAAGACTACATACTGGGTACAGTATACACTGCTCAGTTGATGCATACACCAAAACCTCAGAAATCACCACTAAATAATGTACCCATGTAACAAAACACCACCTGTTCCCCCCAAAACCTATTGAAATTAAAAAAATAATAATAAAATTAAAAAATAAAAGTAAACCTGAACACTAGTTCTGGCCATGATGGGAAAGGGTGGTTGGGCATGCCTCCTTATACCTTATTCTCTTTGGAATTCAGGCACAGTTAACCAGAATTAACATTAAGAGAGAACTTAAGATCGACAAAACAAACTCTCTTTGTAGCAATAAGATACCAGCATGACAGACAGTGGGCCCTGAAAGAAATCAAAGTATTTTACCCCAAGATGTATTTCTTTGATATATTTTGAAATGGCCCTGCCAAGCTGTCACTTGTGTGGAAAATCTGCATTCTGTAGAGAATCCCCTTCCCTTTCCAGATCTTTTTCCTGGTCCAGGAGAGATTAAGAGTCTGGTACCTCTTTAAGTCTGATAAGAAACATTTACAACCTATTCTCTCTGAAGCCTGCTACCTGGAGGCTTCATCTGCATTTGGCCATTATGGCCAAAACCACAATCACTTTTGCACCAACCTAATAGAAGGTATCACCAGCTTCATAAAAACTCCAGGTGCTGAACATTCCTTAGTGTCAGGCTAATATAACTCAGTGCCAGTCTTAGAAAACTGTTTGCTTAATTTGATAAACTTACCTGTAACAAAAAATCAAAGAGTGCCATCTTGGACCACTCATGATGATGTATTTCAGTACAACCCGATTCAGGCTTGGGTACTCGGCCATTCTGCCAGCATTTCTGTTTCAGCAACTGCTGATAAGTTCCCCAGGTGAGCTTAACGGAAGAATGGGTGTCATTACTTGCTGGAGATAAAGATGCATCCCAGAGAATGATGGGGCATGGGCGGCCATCTATGGAATCAGAAAAACAAACACACTTTCAGCACACTACTGACCCAGGGTGTGCCTTTGAGCAGGTCATTCACTCTTTCACAGTCTCACTCTCACCTATCAAATGTGAGAGTATGATTTGACAATATTTTATGGTCCCTTTGTCTTCTGAAGTTCTAATACTTTCATACCTCATTGCTTCCTGTTTGAAGTCTTATAAAGCAGAAAGTTATTGTTAGACAATGAAGAAAAATTTTAAACAAGATACTTTATAGATGTGGCAGGAATAGGCTACTAAGCACCAATAACAACATCCTATGGTTAATGTGGTTTTATTCCACATCTAAAAGCAGCCACCACAAAAAGGGAAAGAATCCAGACATTTATAATTGTCTATTCAACGTCTGAGTGGAGCTGCTCTTTATTTGTAATAACAACTGTCTGATTTTCTGAGGCCACATTATGATGTCAGGAAGAAAAAGAATTTTTAGAAGTCGCAAATTTAAAAGTGAAATTGTATGGTTCACACCAATCACTATAATCTCCAAAGACGGAAAAAAAAGAGGCAAGAGGATTTTTCTTTCCTGATAGAAACTGTGCAAGCACAACAGTGTTCTTGTTAAGAGATCATTTATTCACACACAACCTCAACAAAGTTCATTTAAGCAGATGTCAGTTCTTCAACTGCATATGCATAGATGATCTTTTTTAACCTGTCACTCAGTTTGTTTTGTCTCACTTTTGGAAGTTTGGAAATGCAATTTCTTTCATTGTTAAACTGTACAAAGAATGATGGGCCCCAGTGAAATAATCATAAACAAGGAAGACCATGATCCAGACACATTAAACAACACTTCAAACTTAAAACCAATAACATCATTCCCAAGCCCCCATTTCTGACCAATAAAGTCACAAGGAGATGGTGTTGAGCATTTTTGCTTATAACTCAAAAATCAGAATGATGTGCCTGATAAAAACAACTAAATTACAAAGATCCGATAAAGCCCACTAAACTCATTCTTAACAGGCCTGAACAACAGAGGCCTCTGAAATTACAACTGGAATGTTCAGACTTGTCACAGGAATTTTTAAAACCGCTCTTAAATAGCCTCAAATGTTCTCAATATATAATTTTATGGTCTATTAGAAACTTTTATTTTGCCACCTTACTGTCTTGCCATCTTGTAGAATTCTTATCTCCAGTCTTTAACACAGGAAACAGTCCTCTAACCACTCCTGAGTTTGGAGTTATACTAACCTTAATAGTTTCAGTAGCATTAACTTAAATCATTCCAATCACTTGCATTATAGTTCAGTTCAAAGAAAAATCTTTCTCCCTTTAGCCTTGCAATGTAGGCCAGGGCATGTGGAAAGTCTATTGGATTATGGAAAATATGCCACAATCATTCATACAAAACTAAGAGAAGAGTAGAGAAAGAAATGCGAGCCATAACAAAAGAGCTTCATTTGCAGCACTCTCTCTCTCTCCTTCCAATTTCGCTTTACCTTAGTAAATGATTTGGAGTTCCTGGGACCTAGTTAACTTCTTAGATATCAGATAATTTTGAATGTGTATATCCCAAATACTACGCCAATTTATTTTAAAATAATAAATTCCAGGTAAAAGCAATCCATCATGCTGTGGAAGACAGCACTGAGCCAGGATAACCAAATACAAATAGAAAATAGACACATAGCCTCCAAAGGTGTGTGCTTCAGGCCTCTAAAAATAAACACCAAGAAGCTCTTTCTATCAGTGTCTTTGAACCAAAGTTATACACAGACAAAGAGCACTTAGCATGCTCAGGGCTTGAAAGTATTCAAAGGGAGTTGAAATCTAACAGTGAACTTCAACACAAATCAACACACGGGTCAGAAGGACAGCAGTTTCCTCAGCAATTCATATAAGGCCTTTGGAGAAATATGGAAATGATCTACATAAACAATTGAAACCTGCTGGGCTGTTTTTCTTCCCTTTAGAAACATTTGTTTCTAATTGTAAAACTAATTAAAGGTAAATCTACTCATTTAATGAAATACAGAAAAACATAAAAATGTATAGCTAAGAAAATAAAAATCACCCATAACCTCCTCTCCCAGTAATTGGTTCTGTTATTTGTATATTTACCTCCAGTATTTTTCTATCCCTTTCTTCCTCATCTGAATAGGTAAACTGCTTCTAGAATTCTTTTTAAAGAGTATAACTTATGATTAGAGCTCAGACTCTGGAATCCAACACAATTCTGGTCACATTATGCCTTAGTTTTGTAATGTTAGAGAAGCTACATAACCCTTTTAAACCTTGTTTTTTCTCACCTGTAAAATGAAGCAATAACATACCTTCAAAACTGACCTTATTAGGAAGAAATGAGATCGTGCATCTAAAATTCCCAGCATGGTACCTAATGTAAACACATGCCCCAGAAAGGTTTTGCTCTGATGACTATACATATATACATCACATAATCACATAATTCATCAGGCTTCAACTGACCTTTACTATTTCTTGAGCATTTACTGTACACTAAGCACTATTCTAGAACCTGAAGCTACATACATGAATAGATAAAGGTCAAGTTTTTTTGCTTTCATGGAACTTACATTTCTACCAGGAGAAAGAGGCAAAATTAATGCAAAGAAAAAAAGCTATTTGGGATCATCTTGTATGTAGAGTTTGTCATAATTATTTCACTAAATATTATACTATAAATATTTATTTCAATTATTTTTAAATAGTGCCACTTTAATTGTAATGCAATAATCTAGCCCAGTGATCAGCAAATTTTATAAAAGGCAGATAGTAAATATTTTAGGCTTTGAGGGCCTAAAATACCACAACTATTCAACTATGCCACTGTTCAACCCCATTGTAGCCCAAAAGCAGTCATGGACAATATATAAACAAGTGGCCATAACTATTCCATTAATATTTTCTCATGTATGCTGAAACATAAATTTCATATGAGTCTCAAGGGTCATAGCAATATCACTAATCTTCTGATTTTTGTCAATCATTTAAAATTATAGAGACTATTTTTAGTTCACAAAATGAAAACAGGCAGTGGGCCATTTTTGGCCCGCAGGCTATACATTAACCCCTAATTCAGTTTATGAGTATAATGTATGTCAGTCACCATTTCTCTATTTTAGATCAACAAATTTTTGGAATGATACATTTTCTATACTAATCATTAAAAAGGCATTCTCAAACTGCCAAAGAAAGTGTTCAGCTGACAAGTATAATTGGTTTTCAATTAATAGCCTATGTTTTTCTCCCAATCCATCCGTTTCCCCTCAGCAAAATCTTCTGAAAGCCGACTATCGCATAAAGACATTCTTTCCTGCCCTGCTAGAAATCAGTGCACCTCAGGAAAGGGGATTCCCAGAGAACCAGAAGAAAGCATGGTGAGCAGTAAGACTTAGACTGAGTCACAGATGGCTGTGGTTCATTTCCACATACAGGTCTTCTTGCTACATATACATGTGTGGCCCTTGCAGGTAATAACAGTAGTCAGTATAACTCCAGATCTCAGAGCAATGAGTACTTCTGTGAGGAGAATTCCACCTCTTTTAATACACGGCTTTTGAAAGAATTAAATGAATCTTGATGGATTTGAAGAGATGACAGAAAAATTGCCTCTGAAAACAGGAAACTGGTTAAAGCAACTTACCCTGAAGTGTTTCAGAGATGAGAAGCATTCATCTCTCCACATTCAGGTTTGTCAAAATGATGCAGTACTGGTCTCTCTAGAGAAATCTCAAAAAGTGAAGAGATAAAATTCTGTCACAGTGGTGAGAAAGCGGGTTTTAAAAGATATGTGGGTGTTGATGTGAATTAAAGGTTATAGAGCTGTCCTAAAAAATGAGACTTGCCAGGAAAGCTTCTTTTTTTCTGAAATCTGAATATTTCCCCTGAATTTTGATGCTCTCCCAAGTCGTTTTTTATTCAAAAGCACAAAGAAGACATTCTTCTGAGAAGATGAACATGAAAATTCACTTAGAATGAGTGCTTTACACAATCTTCTTTGTCTAGATTTATTAAATGCCCTTCACTTTGAGCACTGGCTGAGTGGTTTTGTGGAATTATAGGTGAATGCTAAGCATGTTGGGTGGAGCTGTGAATGTCTGTGTGCATTTGTCACTGAGCAAAAATAAGAAGAAAAGTCTTGAGCTCTGAAATCAAAAGTTCTTTCTCTTGCACGGGCCATGTTCCAAGACTCCTTGTGAACCAGATAAAAGGCAAGTGACAGTCCAGCTCAAGTCCTTCATTAAAAACAATTCTACAATACCCATTGAAGAAAACAAAAGCCAGTCAAACTTGAGTGGCATCTTTGTTATAGGAAACAAATTCTCTTGGGCTCCATTGCAACTGTCAACAACACATTGAAGGAAAACTTTAATGCAAAAAGAAATAAACCTCTATAAGGTTTTCATGATTTTTAAAAACAGTAGGTGGGGAGGTAGGAGTCTGTAGATTACATAGGCATAGATTCTATATGGCCAAACAAGTCCTGAATCTAGGGATTTGTCCTAGAGCAAATAAAAACCACAATAAGATATGACTTCACCCCAGTTAGAAGGGCTATGATTAAAAAGACAAAAAGATTACAAGTGTTGGTGAGGGTTTGGAGAAAAGGGGACCCTTAGCACTGCCGGTTGGAATGTGCATTAATACAGCCATGATGGAAAACAGTATGGAAGTTTCTCAGGAAGCTAAGAATAGAATTACCATACTATCCAGTAATCCTAATTCTGGGTATCTATCCAAAGGAATTGAAAGCAGTATGCCAAAGAGATGTCTGTACTCCCATGTTCACTGCAGCACTGTTTATGATAGCTAAGTTATGGAAGCAACCTAGGTGTCCATCATCAGAAAATGGATAAGAAAAATGTGCTATGTTACATATACACAATGGAATTCTATTATTCACCCTTTAAAAAGGGAGAAATCCTGTTATTTGTGACAACATGGATGAACCTGGATGACACTATTTTAAGCAAAATAATCCAGGCACAAAAAGACAAATACTGCATGACCTCATTTATATGTGGAATCTAAAAAAGTGGAACTCAAAAGTAGAGAGGAGAATGGTGGCTACCAGAGGCTGGGAGAGGGGGTTAAACTGGAAAAGGGTTGATCAACAGGTACAAAGTTTTGGATAGACAGGACAGATAAGCTTTAGTGATCTATTGTACAGAATGGTGACTATAATAAATAATAATACAACGTATATATCAAAATTACTAAAAGAATATATTTACAATGTTTCACCAAAAAAAAAGATAATCCTATGATTCGAAGAAGCCTAAAAATAAATTAATTAAAATTTAAATTTTTTAAAAAAGTAAGGTGATGGATTTTTTAAATTAGCATAATTTAATAATTTCACATTGTAAGCATATATCAAAAATCAATTTGTGCCCATAAATATATAGAAATACTCAACTGAAAATTAGATTAAATAATAAAAAAGAAGTAGCTCTCTGGGTGACTCAGAATATGTTTCATATATTTATTTATCTAACTGTTTTTCACTTCATAGTTTGTTTTCTCTAGGCCTGAGTTAAAATAATCTCCATACTTCCGAAGGAGTTAGCTAAGTGTGAAGTCAAGGAAGCAGGAAAGGAGAATATCTCATGACTTCATTCATCACCAACTACCTAAACAACCTAAATCGCCAGTTCTCCTCTGAAAACAAGCGTTCTTCTTTGTTCCGACGAATGGGCAGGAACTTCTGCTTTCTAGGTCTGCGCTGAACTTTTGCTGTATAAATGGAAACTCCGAGACCCTTCCTGTCTCAATATTCCACTTTAAAAAACAGGAATCAAATTTGCCTTCAGAGGGTGGTGACGATGTGGTCACTGTGCCAGACTCTACAATCACATTTTGCAGATAAAGTCTTGGTCACATCAGGTGACTCAGTCCTGGGCGATTTAGCATTTGTTAATCCAGTTAAATCCATGAATTCCTGACCTGAGTGACCCTCTTACTTCTTACAGTGCAAAGCCCATGACATCACTCCCTTTCTTCAAACCCTTCAGTGACTCCCTATTTTCTGCAAGATAAAGTCCAGGCTTCTTACAGGACATAAAACACACTCACTCTTACTTACCACAGCTTACCTCACATCATGCCCCCCAAACCCTAATCTGTTGTTTTTCAGAACTATTTGCAATTTCCTGAACACACTCTGCTTTCACACGTTTTTCATAGTCTGTTCCCTCTATACTTTCTGCACCCATCCCATCTCTCACACCACCCACAGTGACTTTTAGAACCAGTTCTGGCATTACCTCTTCCAAAAGTATTTATAATTTCCCACTCAACCCCCTACATACACATTCTAGGCTTAATTCTCCCTCTCTTTGCCGACAGGGCCTCCTAAAAATATCTCCGTGGATGTTTTTATCACACCCTTTTTGTAAGGTAGGTTTGCTTAACTGTCTCCTGTCTTCCAAGCTGAGAGCTCTGAAGAAGAGGCTACTTCTCAGCCCTCTGGATCTCCAACTTTTGATGCAGTGTCTAGAACAAAGCAAGCACTCAAAAGTTCTGAATGCATTTTTGCAGATTCCCCCAATGTTCATGTATAGCTCTTAGAGTCTAAGGAATGGTCCATGGACCCAGAATAAAAATTTGCCTGGCATGACATCCTAGTAAGGTGTAATTTCACTGTCTCCACTCAACATGAATTGGGAAGGATTAGAGAAAAACTTGAGAAATAGAGCCAGGGATGTGCAGAGGTTTTGATGGCTTCATTCTGTCCAGCTTGTGCTCAACTATCCACTCCGATGTATCTCTTATACATTGGGACGATGAAAATAGGGGTGGTGGAAACACTACTGCCTCTCTCCTTCTGACCCCGGATTACTATCATGAGAAGGGGAACAGTTAGGCATCATGGCTACATTCCGGAATCAGGAGACAAGGCGATGGGAAAAGCGGTCACAATCTGGATGGATGATTACCAGGGAAGGCCCCAGGCTGCAGTCAGTGAAGGCTCACACATGATGTGAAGGGATAGCAGGAGGCAGTAAGCCACAGTTTTGAGGAATGAGGCGATGGAGTCCTCTTGACCCATGTCTGTATCCTAGCCCTACTGCACGCTACCTGTGGGCTTTCAGGGAACATATATTATTCTTTCATCCTCAGTTTCCCCTCAGGAAATGTGTATAAGAACATCTGATGTAGGGGACTGTTGTGACATTTAATAAGATAATGGATGCAAACTGCCTAGCATGCCACAAATAAGAGATCTCGTTATTATCCTCTATAAGCTCCAAGGTCCTTCTTTAAATGAAAAATTTAGGTGCCCTTTTATTCTACTCAAGTAAACATCAATCTGGATAAACCAACTAAGAAAATCTAAAGAAACGTATCACAAAGAACTACATCAGCTTAGAAATGGCATGAAAAAGGTGGCATTCAAGAGCGTTAGCTGGGCGCGGTGGCTCACGCCTGCAATCCCAGCACTTTGGGAAACCAAGGCAGGTGGATCATGAGGTCAGAGGTTTAAGACCAGCATGGCCAACATGGTGAAACCCTGTCTCTACCAAAAATACAAAAATTAGCCAGGCGTGGTAACAGGCACCTGTAATTCCAGCTACTCAGGAGGCTGAGGGAAGAGAATTACTTGCACCCACGAGGCAGAGGTTGCAGTGAGCCGAGATCTCACCACTGCACTCCAGCCTGGATGACAGAGCAAGACTCTGTCTCGGGAAAAAAGTAAAAGAAAAAAAAGGTGTTAGTATGTGTTAAGCAATGTTATATGTTATACATATTAACTCATTTAATTCTCATGACAACTCTAAGATAAGTAATGTTATCATCACTGTTTTTATTATCATCATCCCTATTATACTAATAAAATATAAAACACAGAAAGATTAAGTAACTTATCCCAGATCACCTAGCTAGCAAGTGGCAGAATCCGGATTCACCTGCAAGGAGTCTACATTCCCCGTCAACACCCCAAAACACAAAGCTATTTGAATTACAAACTGTACCACTTTTCCCTAGTACCTAGGGCAGTGCCTCACACATAAAAATGCCATTGAATTGAGTTGATTACAAAGACATTGAAACTGTGACAATTCTTCTTTAACTTAGGTAGGAAGAGCTATCTAGCACCCCTGCACCTGTGTGATCCTTACATCAACTCAGAGACAGCAGCTGATTCACTCCCACTGAAGAGCCCACCTCCTTGAGCTTGGGAAGGTGCTTAGTGAGTCCTCACATCAGTGACAGGAAGATTTCCTCCAGAACACTGAACTCACACATGGCCCTGTAGGGTCAGTGCCACAAGAGCAGAGATTCCTGACTGTTTTGTTCACTGATGCAGCCCCAGTGACCAGAATAGTGGCTAGCACACAGCACGTGCTCAATAAATACATGTTAAAGAAAGAAAAGATAAATGTGATCCTACAGAAGACAATAGGTTGCATGGAGTTAAGGCACATGCATCTCTTATGCTGTGAGTACTGTGGCAACCATTTATCGCCCCTTTTATCCCAGCTGTGTGTGGGACCAAGGGACAAATTACACAGCAGAGAAGGTTGCCCGGTTCCCCGTTTGCCTATGAAGTTATGTAGTGAGCAAACAAGAGGACACTGGAGCACAGCGCTGCTTAGAGCCGAGGCTCAGTAAACTTTTGTTCACTGATGAATGAATGTATTAAGCTGCCCAGCTCAATTTGATTCATAAAGAAATAGCCTTAGGGCTTTTCTGAGGAAGAACACAACATACTTTCAATCCAACTTTTTGAAAAATAAAACATGATTATACACTCCTAAATAAATACTTTCACAAAGTTTGCCTATATGTCAAAGATTTCTAGGATTTGGAAGCCAGTATGTTCCCAAGTTGTGAGGACATCTGTGTTATTCTCAACACTCCCTGCAAAATGACTATGTCCTTACCTGAGAGCCTGAAACAACATAAAACGCAAAGCTGCCATCCCTCTGCCTCGGCAACTGCACATTCACCCAGAACTCTCAGTGCTGCTCACATAGGCTTGAAAAGAGAGTGAAAAACACACACCATATTTCTCCTACTTTATAATACGAAGAGGCAATACAAGTTGGAAAACAGTGAGCAACTTGGGATCTACAATGAATTTAAATGGAAGTTTGTGGGATGCCTGCAGTTTGTCATGTAAGCAGCCTTGACATACAGAATTCCTGGAACTAGCCTACCTTAATTCAGTCTGACAGCTCTGTGGAATAAAGCAGCATCCTAAAAATAAAGCATACATAATGTGTCTTCCATGCTGGGCATGAAAAATAGTATAATGCTTAAATGCTACCAAAATGGTGTGCCTTGAGATTCATTCACATTATACTGTGCAGACTACAGGGGAAGCTCTGGCAAAGCTGCTAAATCAGAGATCACAGAAGCATGCTGGGTTGTCTCTGTTTTTATTCTCTTGATTTTTACATGGACATAGTCTGCTTTGTCTAATCCTAGATAAATACTTTAGGATATTTTCGCTTTTTTAATTATCAAAATGTATCAGCACCACACAGTATCTGGTGACTTTTATAATAATTTGAGACTCTTGCAAGGAAAATTTGGCAGAAAACAAGTATGTTCCGTCACATTGATACACATGTGATTGTTTATGGTAAACAAGAAAATCTGGTAAGCACTGGCACCTTGGCTTGCACGAAAAAAACTTGTAGCAGTGTTCACAATGATACATCAGTACTGCACTTGAGTAAAAATATTATCAATATTAGATTATTGAATTGAAAAAAGAAATTAAATAGAAATGTTGGCATAGTGGTAAAATCGGAAACCATCATGCTAAAATTTGTAAATTTTTGACATTACCCCATAATTGTAGTAAGTTATATTTGTGAGGTAGTGTGGGTTAACAGAAGCAACATGAGGAAACTTCAGTGTCAGAGACAGAATTGGGCACAAATTCCAATTTCATTGCTCTCTAGGTAGGTGATGTAGGGCAAATTTTATAAGCTCACTGAGCCTCAGGATTCCCCTATTTAAAATAAGAGTAATATCTGCTGTGTAAAATTGTCAGATGATATAATAGACAACACACATCAAATACAGTGTAAGTACTATGTGATACATAACACTAGATTCTTTGTCACAATTGAAAAATACTTCTTTATTGCACACAAACATTTTAAGGCCCTTTGATGCTATATTTTAATTCATTGTAAGACTTCCTACACAGAAACATATAGGATGAAAATCTGCTCCAGTGGTAACTGCTGGATCTTATATTGTGGCACACTGCTGGCTCTGCCTACTTAATTACTATCTTGCCCTTCCTCAAGTGCACCCTTCTCATTTTCTAGGATATCTTGGAGCATAACCTGTCAGAAAATAGTCTGTTATAAAGTACAATACCAGTAAGTCCACTAATTTCACATATCTTTTTGTATTCAAGAAGAATCATCTAGAACTCATCAGGTCACACAATCAAGATCTTGTCTAAGACTAAACTGAGCTAGCTGACTGGATCACCCACACCAGTTCTGCCAATTTAGAAAAACCCTAAAGATAACCTTTATTAATTGGAACTCTTTGTCTTTTGACTAAATCAACAGAGTGCTTTATCTGAAAGGCTGGCGCAGGCAGATTATTCAATTCACAGCATTTGATTCCTTTTTACATCTCCCTTTCCACCTCACATATCCATTTTATAATTACTCTGGGCCTCAACTTCTATATTTGTTAAATGTTTGTCAGAGTCCCCAAACTCTATGTCACCTGGATGCAGCTGGTAGATGACAATTTAATGAAATAATGCAAGCACAGTACTTAGAACGGTGCTTGGCATATATATCTAGGAAAATTCAATGACTCTTAGCTATGGTTAAGGTTGCTTTGTCTCCTTGAGGAAAAAAAGGAGGTTCCCATAGCTATATCTGTGCTTCAGTGTGTAAGTAATCTGTTTCATTATATTAAATAACTATACTTCCTAGTAGGCTGTGGTGATAGACAAAGACGACTTACCTTAAGGCCCCTTAAAGGATTTGTTGAGGGAAGCAGATTTGTGAAGAGAGAAAAGACTTGGAAATTAGAAGACAAAAATTTTTGCTGGACAACTCATCACATGTCCTTGAGCAGTTTTCTTGCCTTTCATTCATCTCTAAATTGAGGTTTAAAAAGTCTACTGCATAGGATTCTTAGAAAAATTAACTAAGACAGCTTAAATATCTAAATTCAACTTGCAATACAGACTAACCACTTCCTTGGTGCCAGATATAAATTTATTTTTGTAAACATTAATCAAAAGTCAGAACAGAAACAACATTTAGGGCAGATTACTTACAGCCTTTGCTGGCTTCTCACTGTCTCAAATATTAAAAGATCTACTCCCAGACCAAGCCTGATCATCAGAGAAATATATACCTAAATTAAATCCTGTTGTTCCTCCTGCAGAAAACTCATTATCAAATTACACTAGAGTGTGATGCCAACACACCACATTGATAGTCCTCACAAGAATAAGCCCCGTAAACCTTTCATTTGCATTGTGAGGAGGCTACCAAAAACATTTTTTATTACATCCACAATGAATTCCTTATGAGATCCTCCAGGAGAAAGTCTAGCCTGGACTTAAGACTAAAAATGTTATTACGCATCCTAAGTATTAGAAGCTAGTGGCTTCCAGTATAGATTTACTGTTTAGAGTCCAAGGAATAAGCATTGAACGCATTCCTTCATTCGTTCAAAATATTTATTGAGCATCTACTATGGGCCAGACTCTCCACTAAGATCCAGAAATGCAATTCTAAAGAAAACGGGAAGTATCTTTGACTTCAGAGACCTAGAGAGTAGTGGGGAGGAACAGATGATGAAGTAAATGATTATAATACAAATATGTATTATACAATATAACGATATAGAGCAAGCTGAAAAAGATGCTAGGTAACTAGGTAAGATCTGTTGCCTCTCTGGGTGGACTGAGAGGCTCAAATAAACTCAAACTTTGACCAACAGAACAGGAGGGCCCTAGAAGAAAGCTACACACTTCTGTGGAAATCAGGGAAGAAAGACACAGTGAGGAAAAGACTAGAAATAGGTGGATGGGTAGAGATACTGAGAACCTAATGCTGTCTATACCATGACCAGAAGTGTTCTATTTATGTACTTTGCATCACTATAACAGTCTGCTTGAGTAGAATTATATTGTGTAGAGTATTCATAACTATATGAAATCATTTCATGAGCCCCTGAAGAAACTGACGTGACTTTGTGACTCTAAATGACTAAGTAGAAGAAGGTATCAAAGAGAGAATGTTGTTTGAGATATAATCTTAGGGATTTTATTTATTAAATGGAGTCATACTAGTATAACCTTATTAGTTTCTTTCCATCACCACTCCCATATGAAAGGAGAGAGAAATATCCAGGCTATATTGAGATTATAAACCCCTCCTTCAAATGAATTTTTGTTCTCAAAGATGCTGGAAATTCAGAGCAAAGAATTAAATATCTAAGAGGAATCATGATTACAAAAGTTTGATTAAGCAGTTTTAGCCATAGTCTTATCACATAAGGAAATAATACACGAGACTTGGAGATTATGTGAGGAATTCAATAAACTTGGTACCTCCTGTGCTTGGTATAATAATAATAATGACCAATATTTATTGAAGGTTTATCCTGTGGCAAATACTGGTTCTAAATGTTTTCCATATATTAACTAACAACACTCTTATATGGCAGGCAGTATTGTCATTTTACAGCTGAGGAAACTGAGGCATAAAGAGACATGGCAACATTTCCAAGTCATAAGATTGGTAAGTTGAAACCTAGTTAGTCCAACTCCAGGGCCCAGGCTCTTAGCCACTACTGTATTCTCTCAACTTCCATCCAAGAGTGTCTAAGGGAAGCTCAAAGGACATATCAGAGAACCGTGCCTCAGGATGTACCCAGGAGTTCCTCTTCTCCTCTCTAGGGCCTTTATGACGTGAAAATGAATGGGATTACAGCATAACAAGGGGGATCCTGTGCCCTGCTCTGCTCAGAACAGTCGGTTGTGCCTATTGTCCCAATGCCCACCAGCAGCTCCTTTCATGTCACACGGTTCCAGTTTGGAGAATAAGTTACATATTCGCCTAAGTCCAGTGGCCAAGAAGTTACGTTCTGAAGTCTGCTGGGCCTACAGTCAAAACCCAGTTTAGCCACTTACTAGCTGTGGGAGTTGAGGCCAATTACTTTGTCTCAATAAGCCTCAATTTTTTCACCTACTAAATGGAAATAATAATAGTCCCTACATCATAGCATTGCTATGAGAATTCTAGGAGCCAACACATATGAATCAATTTGTATAATCCTTAACAAATTTTGGACACCCAATACAAAATTCATTTCTATCAACATTAGATTAAATGTTTGAGAGGGTTTCTTACGTTGGCATAATTGTGGTGGACTGCTTTGTAAACTTGAGACATCAAAGCATACCTGTGAATCTGGAGCACTTAGACAAGAACCACTATCAGTAATGAATGTCCAGTTTTTCTAAGTAAATCACTGGTGCTTCAAGGAGTATCCATTCTAAAATGAAATTATAATGCTAAAGCCATTGGAAATGCAGTTTGGGTCTCAGCCACTCCAAGGGATTTTAATCCATTCCATTGTAGGCTCCCTGGGAACCTCATTGAAATGCTAAATTTCATGGTGACATGGAGAAAGTAAGTATCCTTTCAGCTTTTAATCTCTTTAGGGTATGTTTTAGCCTCTTGAGCCAATCTGGATTCAAAGTTGTAACTTCTGGCATCATTCTGCATTCAAACATAAGCCACTGACTCACTGTACTTTGTATTCAAACCCTGGAATAGCTTTAATATTCAGAGAATATCCTTTATATGGCATGGGCATGACCGCAGACCAATCCTTTTGCTGGCAACTGCAGTAAGTGGCTACATATGTTAGACCCTGCCAAAATGTTTGTCACCCAAGAAGAGAGAATCTTGAAAGATAGGCTCAATGGACCATAGTCAGGGGCTTGATAAAACCACACAGCTAGTTAGTATACACACTGAACAAATTACCAATTTTTGCCTCATTCTTTTTATTTGTTAAATAAAGGGGTTAAATCCATTGGAAAAAAAATCAAGGGGTTGAACCTAACATGGTCTGGCTCTGCGCCCCTTAAGAAGATTCCATCTGCTCAAGAAAGATAACCCGCTTCCCCCTTACTTTTAAAAACTTCTACTTCCTCCCATAGTAACCTATTTAATAGTATGCCTGACTGTCAGCAAGTTCTTTGCCTCCAGCCTAGCTTCCTCTCCTCATCATGCAAATTGCCGTTGGCTTTAATTAGATTTAATAAACCACTGGGAAGTGCAGCGAGGGAAATGGAGAGCAAAGATTATACAGTATGAGCTTACTCTTGTATGTCCAATACAGCATTTTCCCTGGAACTCTCATATCCTCCCAGGCTGGGAAAATAAAGAATGCCAAGCGCATGGAAAGACAGGCTGCTGCTGCTGCTGCTGCTGTCCAAATGTGAACCGTGGGTGGAGAAAAATCATTTAGAAAAAGACAGTGAGGGAAAAGAGAAAATGAACCCGAATCCCCAACAGCTGCAAATAACGAAGCATGTGAATCTGTTACCTTGAATGAACTCTGCTTTCCTGCTCACAGACGGCAGGGTCCTGTTGAGCCCCAGGATCCTGTCTAGGTGGAAGGCAAACACCTCACTCATGTCCAAGGGCTGCTTGAGAAGCCCACACGGGCTAGGGCCGCAGCGGAGCACAGCGCCAGGTGCGCCCCCCTCCAGCACCAGCAAACGGGCTCCGCTCTTAGAGGACACTGGCCGGAGCCCTGCCACTGTGCTGTCCGCCAAGAGTCGCATTCTTCGGATGTCATCTTTGCTCAGCCAGGAGGGGGCGCTCTCGCTGTAGATCCTAATGTTGCTTTCCCTGTAGCTGGGCTGCAGGAAGTCTGGGCCCCCGGCTCGCACTCCCGGACCCCGCACCAACCTCCAGGCTGGCTCTCCCATCTTAGCCAGGTTTGCTCCCTGACCGTACCCAGGTGCTACAGCATCAGCTAACCTTGCAGCTTCCTGCGGCTGAAGGGATGGTCCGACCAAAGCCTCCTGCCCTGGGGCAGCCGATGCCACTGCATACTTTTTCCTGCGCTTGGGCTTCACGGTGCCACGGATATTGGCCGGCTTGCTGCGCTTGGAGCGTAGGGTAATGTACACCACATTGGGCTGCAGAGTGGACCCATTGCCCTGGGACTCTGGAGGCGCCAGGGTACCATCCAGGGGTATCTCAGGGAAGGATGCCTCGGCGGTGTCGCGGCTGCGATGTGGCGCCTTCTCAGCCGCGTGTCCGTGCTGGAGAGAGGCCCTCCCCACCTGGCTCACCAGGAAGCCCAGGTAGATGGCACAGGCAGTGCCCAGCAGAAGGTTTCTCCGGGTCCTTGGACGCCGGCTGCTCCAGAGTTTACGCACCCGCGGGACGCACAGGGAGCAGATGAACCAGTTTATGAGCTGCCCCGGCTTGTCTGGACAGGTCATTTCTCTGCCGCATCCACATGTTGAACAGAGTTTAAAGTCTGCAGTTGGCTCCTGCTAATGTAATGCATAGTTTCCTGACTTCAGCTGTCGCGTCCGCTTCGGGATATAAATGGTCTCCAGTGGGTAGAGGTGGAAGGAAAGGGTTGGTGATGAAGCCGGGAATGTTTCAGACACAACAAACCTTTTAAACTATCAGTATCCCCAAGGAGAAATGTGGCTTGTTTCTGGGAATGAATGGATACAGAGTTAAATGAGTCACAATCTCAAACCATTTAAGTTCCTCTACAAGAGTAAAGAAAAAAAGTCATCATTTCCTTTCATAAATATCACCACTAAATGTTTTTAAAAATAAAATTTAAAACCATGAAAACAAGATAGATGTATAGATTTGACAGTCACTTTAAAGTAGTGAAAACAAGCCACAAAAATCCAAGAGTGTTTTATAACTTGTACCTAGAGTCATTTAAGTTGACTCTGAAGCAAAAGCATTAAAATGTGACAAACCTGGGCTTTTCCTTTTTGAAATTCAGAAAGAACTTAAGACAAGTAATAGATGATTTTTTAAAACTCTGTAACTATACCATATTTACTTTTTAAAGTCCTGAATTAACCAACTACGAGCAGCAAGTATTAACAATAAAATTTAGAAACATATTCTCTTAGTCTAATGGTACAAATTTTTCTTCATATTAATAATATGTTCCATTAGCTTACATTGTTAGTATAATACAAAGCCTTAAATGTCCATATATGTTGGAAACAGTTGCATTTATTCTGTTTCTCTCTCTCTCTTTCTCTCTTACACATACACACACACACACAACACAACTCTGACTGCTTTTTATTTCTTTACTTTCCACCGAAGTCAGCTGAAAGAAAATAAAAGCATCTCTAGTTCTGTTTTTTCACTATTAAAAAGAAAAAGAAGAAACTCGTAAGCAACCTTACTTACACAGCTGGCCCCATGCTTGGCTCCAGGAAGAATGTAATCCTTGACTCTAATGCAAAGAACTTTTAAAGGCTGAGGCATGTAAGTAGAACATATTTCACGGTCAAGAGTGTTCCACATTTCAAACATTTCAGTTCAGCTTTAAAATGTCCCTTGAAAACTACTGATTGCAAAGCAAAACTTGGAAAGTGACTGCTGCATGGTTTTAAGAGATATAAGGCTTTTAAAAACAATAGTTAACAAAATAAACATTAATTTTAAATTCGGAAAAAAGAAATGCGGTAGAGAATCAGTTTTCATTCAAATAACTTTCCACTTATTTTTAACCCCTGGGAGCCCTCTAGTGTTGTGTTTGCAAAAACAGACTCAGAAATGTCAGTCTCATGAAGTTCAAAATATCGAGAGTTTGCTATCTTGGTGGAGCAGCCGCAGCCAAGGGAGTAACTTGTAAAATAAGGAATGCCATCACCCCTCGAGTGTCCATCCCGCATAACTTGGGATTAGAGCATAAGCGTTCCCAGGAACTACTAACCTTACCATCTTGGCCGTTTCATTTGTCTTCCACCAGTTCTGGAAAGAGAAGGCCTAGAAGTTCAGAAAAAAAAGGTAAGAAAGAGTTAATATAAATGAGGGGGAAAAAATAGAACAGTGAGATAAGAGTGCGCATAGATAAGGGAAGACATTTATAGTGTGCAGTTGCACGATGCAATAGTTCACCAAAAGAAGTTGTGGATTCTCTCTGATTGGAGGTTTTTTAAAAAAAACAGGTGAGGGATTGGCCCGGGTGGTTTGCGTGTCCTAGCACAAAAGCAGGGGCTGATGACCTTGGGGTCTCAATTACACTATGACAAATAGAATCAAAAGGCAAGAAGACAGAAAGGGGACAGGGATTTTTCCTACCCACAGAGAAAGAAAGTTGTGATACTGAAGAGTGGGTAAAAGATTAGCATATGGTGTATATTCCTAAAAATACTGTATTTTACAATGCAAAAAGAGCAAGGAGTTGGAATATATATGGAAGGAGAGAATAAACGTCCAAGTGGTAAATTGACGAAAATTATAATCAGGCTGTTATTTTAGCACTCTAAACTCAGTCCTTTTTTCCTCTTTAAAAGTCCTGCCACATGGAGGAATGAGAAGGAGCAATCCCAGTATTGATAGCACCTGGGTATTTTGATATTCCCAATATTGATAGTACCTGGGTATTTTTGATAGTACCTGGGTATGTTATAGTGCCTGGAAGTACCTGGGTATTTTGCCTAAACTTTCCGAGAATTCAGGCATCAAAGCAATTTTATTTGCACTCAAAAACTCTTAAGGCACATACTTTCATACACACAGAATTATTTTCTAGATAGAAAATGTGAACTTCTTGCAAGAAAACCATACCAAAGCTGCATTTTATGATCATCTTATTATTTTCACAGTCAAAGGAACAACTGACTTGGCTCTATAAAAATTAAAAGTAAGCCTTTGGCAGAGGCCAGTTATAATAACCAGAAGTCTCCTCCAGCTGTTTTTAGAGCTACTTTTTTCATGAAGAAATGCCTAGGAGATAGGGTGAGTTGTGTGAGTTAGTAAATCTGGTTGACTACCTTGCCACCCCACTCCAAAAATGTCTCCTAGAAAAAGAACAATACACTGTCCCTTGCTATAGCCACAATAGGGATTAGTGGAGGCTCCACTATCTACTCTCAACTATGATATTCAGAGAATAGGCTGAAGAGGGAGGAAGCCTGGCTTTAAATTCTTCTCATTTAACTCTTACGTGTGGTCCCCTGTGGCAAGTCATTTTACCCTGCCTAAGTTTCCCTCATGTGTAAGAGAAGAAAAATAATACCACTTACTCCCTCGGTTTCTTGTGAGGATCGAATGAGATAGCAGCCTTGGAATGATCATTTGAAATATTCAGCAATGTGTGTGTTTTTATCCCCCATGATGCCTCATTAAACTGCTCGGAAGCCTGTCTCCTCCGCCCAGGCCTCGACACATAGTCACCATTGCACCACAGCAAAGCTATCACGGTAGAATTGAGGACAAGCACACTGAATTATTTGTAGTCAAGATATTGATGTAACCAATACACGGGATAAACCGGGCTTGTCAGATATAATCAGAACACAATTTTAGTGATTGCCCCCCTCCACTGCCCATTGAAACCTATTCTGTGGCCTGATATCTCTTTTCAACTTTCTTAAATGGAAACTCAGGCAGACCCCATGACTTTTCCAGTAATACTTAAATTTTTTTAAAAGTTCTCCAGTTGTTAGCCATAGACATACAGACATGTAATATACATAAACTAATTAATATGTTTGATTCTATATCAGAGTAAATTTTTTTTTAATTTCTTTTAAATTTCCAGAATTTCTCCAGAAGATAGCAGTCCCTCAAAAAGCATAACCAAAATCTACTGAAAAGGGACAGAGGAGATCCATCGTAGATTCTTTTTGGTTCCTGCCTAGAGCTCTTATTCCTTAACCACTCACCCAGCCACTCACCCTACTTTGAGCCTGGCTCTGGCTGTTCCAAGGTAGTGGAGAGAGAGAGGCAATAATGGCAGAAATGGTTTTGCTACTCCATGGATAATGCTGCAAATTGACTTATAAGCTCTCCAGGTTTGGCAGGTGTGTAAAGCTGACTCTGCGATGAGCATCTTGTAGTCACTTCAAAGACACCACTATCAAAGCATCTCTTTAGCTGGCTGTTGATGGCCCCTCAGTCCCTTGGAACTTGGTAGCCCCCTGTTCTGTTGAGATCACCTCATCTCTTAGGCAGCATTTAGGCTGACCCGCAGGCTGGTTTTCTAACTTGGACCTCTGTGTACTGCCCCACAAGTGATCCAATGGACATGGTCATCATGATTTGCTCCAGCAACCTCAGACTTCCCAATGCAGCAAACCACTTCCCTCAGCACAGCGGATCCATACCTCATTTTGGAATGTGGAAGCAATTGCCATCAATTGCTCATGGTCTCTGTTGAAACTGAATGGAAAGGTGTTTTTTGCCATCAGGTAGCACGGGACACGGAGAAGTTTAATTTGGTTTTAGAAAAATAAAGCTAAATTCCTTGAATGAGTGTTAGTTTGAAAATTTGTTGCCACAATATAACATTCGTTCATAACTTACAATATAATCTGTGAGTGCACATATAGAACTCAAAGCATTCGTTATTATTATTAGATTAGATCAGAGAGACTAATAATTCTCGTGCCTAAAGTATTGTCTCTTCTTAAAAATAATAAGAGAAATAAAGTGAAAAAGTAGACAGTAAGATAATGGTAGAGCCCATTAGAATTACCTGGGGACCTTTCTATATCTTTATGGAGGGGCAAGGATGGTGATGGAGAGAAAACATGAATAGAGCAGGATTGTGGGAATGTTCTATTTCTTCGTTTAGATGGGATTTACCTAAGTATGTTTATTTTGAGAAAACACATTGACTATACATTTGTGATTTCTGTACTTTTCCATATTTATATATGTCTTATCCTTCAATCAAATTGGAAAGGGTGTAGATAGTTATTTATTCTATATTCTTTATACCTTGTATATATGTTATAAATCTATAAAGAAGGAGAGTAGGACAAATAATTTGTTTACAATAAAAAATGCATATTACTTCGGTCATTTAAAAATTAAGTTTAAATATTAAAGAACAGTAAAAACCCCTGAAAAATTTAAAAATATATGAGCGTCTAGGCCCCATCCATCTTCCCAGAGACTCTAAATGATCTAAAGCAGGGCCCAGGAATCCACAGTTTTAAAAGCTTCTAATGTGCAGAGTTATAATTCACTGTACTATGAGTTAAATACTTAGTTCTAGAAGCAAATTAACACCTTTTTACAATTAAATGATGTCTTAGGTTTCACTGGCAATGAAGTAATCTGTAAATCCTTCAAGGCTTCCAATAGTAAGATCCCAGTTTGATGAAGGCTATTTGCCTTCAGTCTGGGACAACTCCTGGACCAGATTAGATAGTGAATCGGGCCTCATTCTTCCACGCACAGCACTCTCATTTCCCCCACTCCTGTCAGGTGTGTCACTTGCTGTGACTGTGTGGCAACTTGCCCATCTCCTGAGAGCCCTTGGGAAAGTGAAGGACAATATATAAGGACTCCAATCACTGAAAAGCTAAGTACTGAGTTTTTCTTTGCCGTTGTTGACCCAGGCCTGTTGCACAGATTGCAGACCTGCAGATGGACACCTTGTTCCTGGTTCAGTGCTGCCCAGACTCTTCCACTGGGGGACCCTATCCCTTGCTTCTCATATTCCTGATTTCTAGGAACCATAACCCTACTATAATTATAATCCCGGCATTAGCATAGGTTCCTGGGTACAACCTTTGCCCTACTTATTGTATGGAATTTGCTAATATCTTTGCTATCCATTCCAACACCAGGCCTGGACAGCACCAAGCTGCCCTGCCTGCCGCTGAAAAATTTTCAACTTTATAATCTTTGAAGTTTTGTCATAAAAGTGTTAAATAGTAGTCTATACTATATTTGTCTTTTGAACAGTATGCAAAAGAAGTTATATTGATTATGTCATATTTTATAGAAATATGTGCACTTTTTATCTGACAGTTGATTGCTCACCCCTAAGGACATCATTCCTGCTGACCTAAACTAGTACATCTATATGCAGTAGGAGAAGTGCTTTTGGAGAAAATTACCTGTCTCCTCAGAACTGGTCTTACAAATCTATGAAGTAACACTATGTGCCACAGCCTAATCACTCATATATGACCCAGAGAACACCAAATAGGCATATTTCCAGCAGATAAAATGCCTGGCATTGCATTGTATTAGGTATTCTTTCCTCTGTCTACTATTAAACCATGCACCTTCCTCCATTTTCCTGGTATGGAACTCTCCTGCAATAATCCATTTGCCTCGTTTCCCTAGGAACATTTATTCCATGATTTGATGTTGTGTCTGTGTTAGAATGGTTTTGCCACATGACCAGAAACTGGGCGATGTCTGCATGAACATACTATGATATGGTAAACAGATAAAACGTATGACAGCCAATTTGGCATCTATTTGAAATGATAGACATGTATAAAGTTATTATTTCACTTCTTAATAATCAGATAATTTATGCACGTTAGAATAATTTCCATTTGTTTTATAGTTCTAAAACCTGATAATTCATAGAGTCATCATGGAATAAAGTAAGAATTAGGAAAATTGGAGGTTGCCCTGGATTTCTTCAAAAAGCCCCCACACAATCTAGACAACTAAGCTTCTCTGTTTCAGAAATGGGCACTCAAGGTCCTGATACTCTGCTCCATCTCTGTCCCCAGGGCACACACAGAGGAGAAACCAGGACAGACACACTGGTTCTAGGTCATTCTTGGCATAGACAGAACAACTCACGCAGCAGTAGTTTTCTGTCTTTGTAAAGGAGTAAAGATTGGATAAAACTGTCTCAACCCTTGGGCTCCTTGCAGGAAACTAGTGCAGACCAACAAATTATTTTTTCTCTTCTCACCTAAGGTATAGTTTATGTAAAAGAAAAAAATCTACAGAGTACATTTAAAGAAAGGAAAGGCCCCCGGCTTCACTAGATTAAATTTGGAACATTAGAAATGCATTGGGATTATAAATAAACACCTTAAACTGCAGGAGAAGAATGTAGAGAGAAATTTGGAATCCTTTATTCATTTGTATCTGGTAGTTTTGGAACTGAGTTGGATCACCTACTGTGATTCAGACATATGTCGCCTATCTGATACAATGTTGGGGTATGTAACTACATACACAAGTTTTAAGAATTGATAGTGAAACTGGATTGGAAAAGACAGACTGGGTTAATGCTACATACTCTACCCATTCACCCACGCACACCTCCCCAGCACTGTGGATTCAAGCACCAGAAAAGAACAAGTACAGGAAGGCACTGATGGAGATATTTTCATATATTATTCTGTGCAATATCAAAGCATCAGCAGCCATTGGCTTGCAAGGTGAAGAAACGTGATGCAGGGTCAGGGAGCATCTCATCCTTTCCATTACCTCTCAAGTATTGCAACTTCTGGAGCACTGGTGGGTAGCTCCCATGTTGTGGACTTCAGGGTTACCGTAGAAGGCAGCAACAGCAGCAGGTGAAGCAGTAAGTTGCCCATAAGTAGCTGCACAGAGAGAAAACATCCATGAGAGAGGCTTGTGTGTGGTAACTAGAACTACCTGGGTTATAAGCATATGAACTACAAGACTAAGCATCCGTAAGACACAATAAGTGCTTTTTGGAGAGGTGCTGGAGGTCTTGTTTTACGCAGGAGAGGGTAAAAGTCAGTACAGTTCAAGTCACTCCTGCCAAAGAATGCTAGGTAGCCATGGGCTAGTGAGACTTGGAGAAATGTACGTTGCACAACAGTTTAAAATTTATTGAAGACCTACTCAATGCTTGTTACTAAAGCCGGATTCTGTGGGGAGTACACAATGTGTAAGGCACTGCCTGGACATTAACTGAATTAACAAATGCATGAATGAACGAACATATTAAGATGGTAAAACACATCCCAAGGCCAATGGTTCCCAAAGTGTGACCCCGGACCCGCAGCATCAGCTTCACCTAGAAATTTGTTAGAAATGAAAATCCTCGAAACCCACCTGAGACCTACGGAATCGGAAATTGGAGGAGAGTCTTGTTTCAATACAGATATTGAAATAAGCCCTCCAGGTGACTGCCCTAGTGAGAAGCCCCAAAACGAATGGGGCAGGCCAGGAGGAAGACAGAAAGATGCCAAAAGAAGGTGGACAGAAAAGCAAAAAGTTGGGAGAAGATTCAAAACAATATTTGCAGTTTATCTAAGGTTGTTCTATTCCTTTTCCTGTCTTTATGAGAGTTCCATTTCCTTCCTGATATTTTATCCTTTGGATCAAAAACACGGAATGTGTTAACATCACATACCCTGCCCAGCCACCCACTCTCACCTACTCAGCTCTATAGATTCAAGCTCCTTCTCAAAGCACGTTCACAGCATGTAGAAACTGGAAAAAGAAGGAATTTGAGAGAAACTACAGTTCATAGCCCATGGAATGAAAACCAGGAGCACTCATGGCTGGGTGTGGAGGGACTGCCTAAGGAAAAGTGCCAGAGAAAAATCAATCCTTGACAGCCCATCACCAGTTATGAATCCATAAAGACTCCTTTTATAGTAAAATCACACTGTTTTCCAAAGGGCAGTCATCGGGTTCCCATGGTCATGTAACATGTAGCATAGCCAAAAATTATAAGCCTAAAAGCTTTTGGTTAGACGCTTGGAATGGGTTCTGAAATAAAAAGATGAAAAGATACCAAGGAGTATAACACAGAGAAAAAAAAGTTGAATATTTTTATAAGAATGAACATGTCATTCTCTAAATATAACACACTCCAATTATTTTTCCACAGGAAATGACCAGTGCTTTGGTTAAGAATGCATATTATATTGCAGTTCTTTGGGGAATGAAGCCAACCGATGAGGTAATCATCGGTTCAGAAGCAACTCCTTGTTTTATCTTTGCACTAATTGCTTAGAGAAATAGCCAGACAATATAATTTATGACAATAAATCTGCATTTAACTGAGTTAACGAATTTGTAAACAAAAAGATTCCTATCTCAGGTAGGTGCTTTTGGAAAGATAATTAATTTAGCTTAGTTTCCTCATCTGAAAAGCTAAGATCATTATATCTAGTACACAGAATGGTTCTAATAATTAAATTGCATGTTATATGTAAAGCACTTAGCACAGTGCTTGATACGCTATAAGATGTAATTGCTCATTCATTATTTTCTCTTTTCTTGCAAGGATGATACTAATGGTTAGGCACTCTCTAAAAAGATGTAAGACATTGTTGGTAAGATTCATTGATCAATACATGATTTCAGGTTCAAGAAACGGTTGTATTATTAAGTTACTAATGCAGCAAATTATCCAGAATTTGCTTCACTGTCTCCTTTTATACTTAACAAAAGACTTAAAAGATAATCAGGAATATATTCTGCATGCTACTTTGGATTCAAATCTTTGCCCATTTTTGCCTTTGAAATTTAGAACTAGTCTATGGTAACCTATATGAGGCTATAGTGAGGTGATTCATAGCAATATAATTGAAATAGGGAGGTATCATAATTGAATACTTGTTTTACCTTTCTCAATAATGGCATCCATCTCATAGAGCTGGTGTGAGGAAAAGATGAATTAATACATGCAAGCCCTTACAATATCAAAAAAAAAGTCAGCTTGGTTATTATCAGGTGGGGAAAGACAGACCTTAGAAATATTCATTTCTTATGGTCAAAATGAGATTCAGAGTTGGTCACGCCCATTTATACTTTGATCAAGGGAGAGGTCGCCCAATTATTGGATGAATTTAGTCAGTTCTCCTGACACGTATCTCCTTATTATGGAGAAACCTGTAATCACTTATTAGAGACTGAAGTATTTGTTTTCATATCCTTAAACTCCTCTATTATTCTTTTATTTTTTCATTTAAAATATTTTTGGAGCAACTATCATGTGACAGGCATTGTGAAATCACTTTGGAAGTAGCAGTTAAAATGATATACAATGGTCCAGCAGTCAAGGGACTTATAGGATCCTACCTTCTAGGCTGGACTCCCTTCTCAAAATTTCATCTCTATCCTGTTCTTCACCTTCATCCTCATCTATCACCCTGAGGACCTGCCCAAACCGAACAGAAATGTCTAGTTTCAGGTCTCAATTCTTCCCATTCTATCTGTCTCAATATAATTAAGTAGATCATGCCTACATACCTCAAATATGTCCATTCTAATCATACTAAATTTGTCTACCAAGTGACAGTATTGGACTGCTTTGGGTAGTTTTATAGATAATTCATTTTCACTGATAAATAATTCACTTACCAATCTGTCATAAGTTTCAAACTGACCCAAAGCTTATTTTCACTTATTCTATTATTGAATCATGGAAAAAAAAGACATTCTTCTTTTTGTTAAATAAGAAAAAAATGCTTTACAATTAATTGAATTTCAGCTAACAGGTGGATAGATTTCTTTCTAAAATATATAGCTTTGTGAAATAAAAAAGTTTAATAAGTTGAGTTTGGAATTTCTGCAGCCAAAGCATATAAGTGTCTGAGAGGCTTGGTGAACAAAAGTTCATCACGAAACATTTTTATTTCTTTTCAAGTTTTCCTGAAGAGCACAATTCAAAATTAAAATGTATAACTTTCTGTTTCAAGCAGTATATATTGTCAGGCTGGAAACTCTCAAAGTCCCTTTTACCTAAAACCTAGACCTAGAATAAATAAGGAAAAAACGCATATAATCCATTGTTTATAAATTTCCTAAAAATGAAAGATTCTCAAATTTAAAACTTCCATAAATGACATCAAGTTATCTGTGGTTAATATTAGAAATCACAAGCATACAAAGGAAAAAAACACAAAGAGAGAGAGAGAGAATTTTTGGAATTATTTGAATCCAAACGTAAATATAGATAGATAAACTGTTTAAAGGAAGACTAAGGGAACATGCAACAAAATGATTTTAAAATGATTGAGTACACATTTAAAATAATTTTAAATAACATTTAGAAAAGATAAAAAAGTTCAAATTAAAATTCACTGACTAAAATGTTGGCCCCTGGAGTCAACAGTGTAGCTTACATTTAACTAAATCTTCTACCAAAAATAAGTTTAAAAATTGGAAAAAATATATCTAAAAAATAATCCTCTGAAAGCATTGGAGAGCCAGTGCAAGTAATACTGAGCAGCTAGAATCCTTGAGAAAGGGAAGCACACAAGATGTATTCAACATTCACCTGGGAATTTTCCTGGGGGCATTTTCCAAGTTGTGGTGAAGGCGAAAGGAGCCCAAGAAGAAAGCAGGAATCTCACATACCAGAGGAGACAAAGTCTGGCGTTTCAGGATGCCAAAGGAGCTCTAATTTGAGGAGCAAACTATTGAAAAAGACAGGAAGCTAAGAGAGTGTCTGCAAATCTGCACCCTCGTTTCCCTCAAATTGTGGGTAAATTTCTGACTTGTGCATGTGTAAGGCAAGTCTTCAAGATACATACTGGGAAACAGCAAACAGAAAGCTCGAGTGCTGAACACAGATTTCAGCAGTTGAACAGCACTGAGGAGTTAAAGATTAAAATGAAATCCAGAGGGAGCGTGCTAAACTCAGGTCTAGGACTTGGGCAGAACTATTTTTTTTTTCTTTTCTTTTCTTTTTTTTCTGAGTCAGAGTTTCACTCTTGTTGCCCAGGCTGGAGTGCAATGGCGTGATCCCGGCTCACTGCAACCTCCGCCTTCTGGGTCCTGATTCAAGCAGTTCTCCTGCCTCAACCTCCTGAGTAGCTGGGATTACAGACACGCGCCACAATGCCCAGCTAATTTTTGTATTTTTGGTAGAGATGGGATTTCACCATGTTGACCAGGCTGGTCTCGAACTCCTGGCCTCGTGATCCACCCAACTCGGCCTCCCAAAGTGCTGGGATTTCAGAAGTGAGCCACCGCACCCGGCTCGGGCAAAGCTACTTTTTAAGATTAATGGTCACATCCTGTAAGTAACAAATTAAAAGGGTCATGTATAACAAAACTTAAAACTAAGTCTCAACTGGATCAAAGTCATTCACTGAAGTGCTTTATAACTAAAAAACAAAAGCAACACTTTTATGGGAACATCATATAGAGAATGTACAGTATGCCATCTATATTCTGAAAACCGACTGAAAATTATAAAACATGCCAAAAATACAACAGCAAATGACCAACACAGAGGGAAAAGGCGGGAAATTTAGAAAGAAAAAAAAAAAAAAAAACAATTTCCAGGCTCCATCCTTCAGGAATATCGAGGAGGCAGGCATGCAGCTGCTGTCATTGAAACCTGAGCCTAAGCCTGAGGCGTAAGCTCTGCCTCACTTCCTGTGCCTGCAGGCGCCCCTGACTGCGTGCCCAATTTCCGGGCTCTGTGCTATTGGAGTCCCTGGCGCTTGCAGTGCACGAGCCTGGGAGGCCGCATGCATCCAAAGGCCTTGTTCCTGTGCTGTTTGCGCAAGCTGCTTCTCCCTGCCTACCCACCGAGCATGACCAAGGTGGTAGGCTGCCAGTGGCCATCTCCATAAAAGCAACTGAAAGTTTCATACTGGAAGCTCTTTTGGCTGGCACTCCCACAGTTCTATGAAATAAACTTACTTAAAGCTCTATGAAGTATGAAAACTTTGCCCCGCTCTTTGACTTGCACAAATTTTGTTTGTATCGTACATTAGAAGAGAGAAAAGGATGCCTTGCGATGGCATTATTAACTAATGGGGCACTGCGATTTTTACCAGGAGGTGAACTATGCTTAAAGACTCAGACTTTTTAGAAAATCATTTCTCCACTAAAAAAAAAAAAAAAACTGAAGGAGGGCAAGAAATTTCACAACATAGTGATAAACAATCACCATCTTTATAGTATCCATATAACTATTCAAAAATAAAACATTTTTCCTAAGACCTGTGTGGTAAGTCAGTAGATAAGAGGCTTTTGTAAAGTGCTACTTATTGGTAGGTTACTTATATGAAGTAGTCCTAATGAATAATGAGGGTTGACTAGTCTTGTTTGAAACTGTGCCTGTGTAAGTTGTAGCAGTCTTATTTAAAGTGTATAACAGTGCTCTCTTGCTTAATTTAATCTTTAACACTATAGTATGCCACAACTATAAAGTATTAATGCTATTGTTACCCAAACAAGAAAAAGATTATTTTATTATGTCAAAAGTTTAAGATGTTCTACTGCCATTGTTCTAGCTGTCCAGTGCATTAGCAATTCTTGATGTGCTTAGGAGGTGGATCCATGAATTCCTTAGACTTTCTGCCAGAATTAAAAAGTGTATGATTAAATGGTGAACAGTAAGTAGACTGAGGCAAATTTCCAGTGATGTTGTCATTTTTTATTTTGCTATGGCTTTAGCTTGAAGATTACAACACAATTCTGTTTAAAACCAAACAGCATTAGTTCTTATCTATTCCCCAGATGGGAAATCTATTTTAAGTCAATATTTTAAAGAAATATGAAGCCATAACAAAAGCTATCATTAATTTTTCTCTGAAGTGCTAGTTAATGCATGCAAAGAAAATAGAGCGATTTAAAACTATTCATCGTTTAATGTTTCATGACACTTATTTTCAGTATATTTTATATGGGTAATTTTTTTTACCTCCTCTAAAGAGGAATAATGTTTATTGACTAAAGGTAAAAAAATAGTGGTTTAGACACCAATTCTTTTTCAAGATCTTTGACTATATTATGCACTGTACAATGGATTTTATTCTTCATGAAATTTTTTAGTTTCCCTACCTATAAGACAGAGATAATGACTTAGAGAGAGTTCTACAGGAGACTCAGACTTTAAAATACTTAGATTGATCGATAAAAGAAAGTAAAGCAAAAGATAAGGAGTGTGAGAATTTCAACAGAAAATTAGAAACTATAAAAAATTCAGTGGGGCCAGGCGCAGTGGCTCACGCCTGTAATCCCAGCACTTTCAAAGGCCGAGGTGGGTGGATCACAAGGTCAGAAGTTTGGGACCAGCGTGACCAACATGGTGAAACCCCATCTCTACTAAAAATACAAAAATTAGCCACGTGTGGTGGTGCGCTCCTGTAATCCAAGCTACTCAGGAGGCTGAGGCAGAATTGCTTGAACCCAGGAGGTGGAGGTTGCAGTGAGCTGAGATCACGCCACTGCACTCCAGCCTGGGTGACAGAGTGAGACTCTGTCTCAAACAAAAAAAAAAAAAAAAAATTAAGTGGATATTCTTAGTCTGAAATTTTTTAGAAATCTGAAATTTTTTTTAAAAATTTGATTTTAAAGGCAGATAGAACAAAGCAGAACACAAGGTTTATGAAATCAAAAACAGGTCCCTAGAAAATATTAAATATAAAAGCAAAGTATTAGAAAAATAAATAGAAAAAAAATCAAAGCAGAGTGTTTAAAATATGTATTGGATACAGTTAAAAAATCACATATAGGTGTAACTGGATGTCCCAAAGAAAAGAGAAAGACATGGTGGCAGAAACAATGTTTTAAAAGACAATGACAGAATTTTCAAACTCAAAAAACACATCAATCCAAAGATTAAGGAAAATCACTGAATTCAGTGCATGTACAAGGAAATTATCAATAAACACCTCATAGTTCACTCATTAAAAAAACAAAATACATACAATTGAAAAGAGAATTTGTAAACTAAAAGGTAGGTCAGAAGAAGATACCCAGACTGAACACACAGACAGTTAAGAGGATGGAGAATCCAGAAACGGCATAGAAACTTACCAGACATGATCAAAAGGTTTACTCAAGGTACAGAGGAAGGGAGAAGAAAATGGGACTAAAACAGTATTTGAAGAGAAAACAGCCAAGAATTTTTCAGATTTAATAAAGGCTACAAACCTCCAGAAGGATAAGCACATTTCGATTTTCTAAGAAGTAAGCAATATAAAGTTTGAATAATTGAGGTTGCATTGTATTTTTTTGGAATATTAGGACTGGAAGATGCCTAAGAGATAAAGTAAATATAACCCACTGATTTTATAGAAGCAGCAGCTTGAGGGGCCTACCAATAAATAACTTGAGAGTCAGACAGAATCAGAACTCTTAAATTCAAATTAAGTGATATTTTCACTATACAAGACTTTCCTATCTAATTTTCTTAAATTAAATCAACAGCATTATCAGAAGATATAGAGCATTCTATCATTTTAAATATAGATTTTCCTAAACTACTTTTTAAATCTTTCTTGTTGACTTTCATCTTGTTGGCATATTGATAGTGAGAAAGAGTAATGTCAGTCACTTGTTCGGGATCACATGTTAGAGGCAGATCAGGGACTAAAATTCAGGTCTCTGAACTTTCAAGCTCAGAGTGTTTTTCACATATATTTTTTTTTATTTTTTAGATGGCATTTGAGCACTGCAACTGAAACTGAAAACTGCTGTTCTTTCGCCTTCATTTTTAGCTTTAGCTATTATTTGTTGTGTGACCCATACAATTTTTTTTTTTTTTTTTTTTTTTTTTTTTTTTTGAGACGAAGTTTTGCTCTTGTCATCCAGGTTGGAGTGCTGTGGCACAATCTCGGCTCACTGCAACCTCTGCCTCCTGGGTTCAACGAATTCTCCTGCCTCAGCCTCCCAAGTAACTGGGATTACAGGTGCCCGCTACCTCACCCCGCTAATTTTTTGTATTTTTAGTAGAGACAGAGTTTCGCCATGTTGAGCAGGCTGGGCTGGAACTCCTGACCTCAGGTGATCCGCCTGCCTTGGCCTCCCAAAGTGCTGGGATTACAGATGTGAGCCACCACGCCCAACCAATCCATACAATTTCGAATCCAATTCTCTGTACTATATGAAAGGGGGGTGGAGGAGTACAGGAGAGAATGGAAAAAGGAACTATGATTTATTAATAATAGCCATCTACCTTTTCTCTACCTACCATTTTTTTCTTCATTTCTTCTAGGAATAGACCCCATCACTGTCCTGCATGTAAGAATGAATACATGGCTAAGTTATGGCAAAAACAGTTTATCTCCCTGTTAGAACAGCAATTGGTCCAGGGTTGAGAACTTTCCTCAAGCTTGGAATATTAGCCTTCTTCCAGGACTTTTAAATTGAGAACATTTACTGTCTAGTCATGAAGCGATGAGTTAATGAACCCAGGAAGAGGGATAGTGCACATCATTTCAGCCAGCTTGAGAAAATGAAGTCGCTGTTTAGAAAGAACCACAGGAAGAGAAGGAAGAGAACAATACAATGTAGAGCCTCTAGTTCGATGTTCCATCTTCCCTGTCCTTACTATAATTAATGTGCCAATAAATTCACCCTTTTGCCTAACAAGCTCAAATTGAGTTTCAATCACTTTCATTTCAAAGATTTTTTATTGATGCAGAGATTTGTACAGATGGTCCCCAAGTTATGGCTCAATTTAAAATTTTTCAACTTTACAATGATGCAACAGGTACATACATTCAGTAGAAACCATATTTTGAATTTGGATCTTTTCCAAGGCTATGGCTATGAGATGATAATCTCCCATGATGTGGGGCAGCAGTAGTGAGCCACAGCTCCAAGTCATGTGACCACAAGGACTGAAAAATGATACTGTACTCTATCATATACTATATTCAATAAATTACATGGTATATTCAATACTTTATTATATAATAATCTTAGGGTTAGATGATTTTGCCTGACCATAGGCTAATGTAAGTTTTCTGAGCTTATTTAAAGTAGGGTAGGCTAAGCTATGATATTTGGTAGGTTAGGTATATTAAATGCATTTTTGATTTAGAATATTATGAGTATATAAAGGATTTATCAAAGAGGTAAGTCCAGGAGTATTTATACTTAGAACTGAAACCTTGTCAATTATAGTCTTTAAAATGTGGAACTTTCCAGCCTGGGTGACAGAGCGAGACTCCGTCTCAAAAAAAAAAAAAGAAAAAAAAAAAAAAAAAAATGTGGAACTTGATGAAACAAGATGGGATGGGGACAATGCAAATCACTCCATCCCCATCTGGGAGTACGATATGCCTGTTATGTAGTTGAGTGGTTTGAGTAGTGCCTTCCAAAAATTCGTATCCACCTGAAATCTCAAAATATGACCTCAATTGGAAATGGGGCCTTTGCAGATGTAATTAAGTTGAGGTCATACTGAATAACAGTGGGTCCTAAATCAAATGACTGGTGTCGTTATAAGAAGAGGAGAGGGCACACAGAGACACAAGGAAGAAGACCATGTGAAGATGGAGGCAGAGACTGGAGTGATGCAGCTACAAACCAAGGAAGTCAAGGATTGCGAGAGCCGCCAGAAGCTAGAAAGAGGCAAGGAAGTATACTTCCCTGGAGTCTTCACCAGGAGCATATCCCGCTGATACTGATAGCAAAAGATTGCAGACTTTTAGCCTCTAGAACTGCAACAGAATAAAATTCTGTTGTTTTCAGCCACCCAGTTTGTGGTAATTTGTTATGGCAGTTCCAGGAAACTGGTACATGTAATAACAAAACAGTTGGTTAAATCATTGCCGATTGCATTTAGGATTCAGACAACATTCCTGCTGTGTCTGAAATTTTAGAAAAAAGAAAAATAGGCAGATACTTCCCCGTGTTCGTACTTCTTATAGATTGCTGGAAGACGCTGGAAAGAAATAAGCTTTAGTTAAAACCGACTCATCTGAAGAAGACTGAGAATATTCGACTCATAAAACAGGTGTCAGATGTAGGTTTTGTGGGTCTGACAATGATACAGTTTTGTGCACTCTGTTTAACTAAAAGAATACAAATTTACATACTAAAGAGAATATTTACTTAGAAAATACATAAAACCAAGTTACAACATTTTAAAAGTTGATAAATACCATAAACATCACAATTTCAAAAACTCCATCCACAATGCAAAAACACCACCAGGCCTAAGAGTATAACCTTCAAGTTGGGGCAGCCCATTTGCTAATGTGCAGCCATGGCTGCTACTTCCTCCCCAAAGGGGCAGTGTAAGTAACAAGCACATGAGCTTAAACTTCTTTAGGTTCAGGATACATCCACCTCTGCATAGAGCTTGGGCTAAGATAGGCCCATTTTGCCATTAATTGGCAGTCCTAGATAGTTGGACAGTCAGGAACTATGCTGACAATAGAGCTGAATTTTCTACCTTCACAATATAAGATGCTTCATGATCTTCTCTGCTCTCCTTTCTCTGAGACTGAGTTCATTGTTACCTCCTCTTTCTCCCTCTGATTTATTCTCTCCCTGTACATCCAATAGTTACCTCTGCTTATTTGCAATATTATACTTATTTCATGACATTGACATTTGTTATTAGCTATATGCTTTTTTTTATTTTCAGGTGAAAAAAACATGAAAACCCAACTCAAGCTTCCACAAAAAGAAATTTGGTGGGCTGTGATCTCTAGAACATATAGAGGTAGAGTAGTTTCCTGCAGTTCAATCAGGTCTGGCTATGTTTCTCTGTGATTCTCCTAGCATTGCCCTTGTCCAAGGGCTGGTTTCATCCTCAGGCTGATTTTCCCCTAATCACAAAGTAGCTGCCTGAAGCAACAGACCTTACATGCCCCCTCTTTTATGTTTAAGTAAAAAAGATTATAAGCATCCCACCGCCACTCAACATTTCTGAGCTTTGTGCAGAAGCCAGTCTTAATAAAAGAATATCATATAGGTTTATGCCTTGGTTGCATGCTCACCAAAGAACCAATAACTATACTAAATGATTTCAAATTGTCCCTGGCCTTGGCCATGGAATTGACCCCACACAAATATGTAATCTCCTGGCTGCTACACAGTGGGAAATGGTTAGACGTTAGGTATGCAAACAAAATGTCCGTCATAATCACGGTGGATTCTCTTTTTATAAAACTGTGAGATACTAGAAGATAAAACCATGAGGTCCTGGAAGATAGAGACACTGTTGATTCACCCTTTTATCTTCAGGTCCTAACCTATGGCTGGCGTATAATGAATATCGACAGCCACCTGAAAGAATGGACAAACAAAATAATAATTGATTCTCCCCAAAACTATTTTTGTCACCAGCAATTTCTATAAGTCTTAAAGAATATTATAACTGTAATAATCTCACTCTCCATGGTTACAATTTTTATTAATTGCTTCCTGGCTCTTTCATTTGATTTCAATACATTGCCGATTATTTTTAGAGCTGCCATTAACACAGATTTCAATCACTGTCCTGTTTTCCCCTTGAGCAGTGAAGCGGTTGTCATGGAAACAGAATCCAGTGCCTCTTTCTAAAGCCTCACATCAATGCAATTTGATGAGAGGAACTAACACACTCTCTCGTACCTGTATTTTATACGTGTGAAGATCTATTGCCTGAAAAAGATGTAAGTCATTACTGGAGTAAAGCATACTTGATGATGCATGGATTTGACAACTTGTCCAGAAAGATGTATCAGAGCTCTCATCTGGAAATAATGCCCTAATCAGTGTAAGAGAAAGGTTTTAATGCTTGAATTCACTAAAAACGAGAAGTCACAAGGTAGATTTTATTTAAAGGTGGGAGGAAGAATAATTTTAATTGGCACCACTCATACAGCACCAAGTCACAGACTAGTAGCGTTTCTCAGAGAGCCCTATATGATGATTATGTGGGAAGAAGCCTCGTTTCCCTCAACTCCACCCTATACAAAAAAACTGAATTTGAAGTCTAATCCAGGTAGAATGGGGGTAACTTCCCAAGCATCTCTGGATGAGGCAGCTCTGTCAGCCAAGGGAGACCCTTTGGAGAAAGTCTGGTCTAGGCCTCAGCTTCTGCACTTTCAGCAGCTGGGGGAAGTGTGTATTGGCTACATGGGCAACTCTGTAGTAAACCAACAGCATCAATTACGTATAAGTATAAAGGATTCATCACCAAATTTTTTATCACCTTCATCAGGCCTTTATGGAAATGATTCAAAAGAGGGTCTAGTTACAGGAGGGTCTAGGACCAGGTCCTAAATTCTCAGCTAGGACAAATTTAAATAGAACAACCTTTAACCTTGTCAGCATGCTGGAATATTTTACTTGGTGGCTGGATGTGCTATGATGAAATTTTCTATCATGTCATGAGATGTTTGCATAGAGTAGCCTGTGTATCTCTGAGGGTAGCCTGTTAACCCAAGGACATGGTCTAGAAGAAGCCAGGATAAGGCAGATACAGATGACAAAGGGGCCAGGGGAGTTGGGATCGGAGAAGGTTATAATACTAAGGCCAACTATACCCACAGGGACCTAAAGCACAGGGACCCAAGCAAAACAGATCTAATGAGTAGAACAGCTACAGCCAAGTAATCATAGAAGCAGTATTGAATCCTAGAAACAAGTCGGTAGCAATGAGCTAATATGCCAGAAACAAAGCTGGAAAGGTACGTGTACAGACTGGAAAAGGCTTCATAAACTGAGATCAGTATCAGAAAAAGAGACGAGGCAGATGATGAGGCTGGGCTGTAAGACAGCAGTGGGGATCCTACCCAGTAGATTTTGTTGCAGTAGATTTTTACCAGTACAATGTTTTAAACTGGGCAAACAAAAGGCTTCTTTTTGGTTTTGTTTCATTTTTTATCATCTGATTGTTTGGTTTACAATATGGCCCTATCAAGACTGTATTTTAAAAGATAACAATCAGTATATCTGCTCTTGGTCTATGTGTTCTTGGTCTCTGAATAAAAGGAAGATTATCCATGAACTAGATCACAGCCGATTCTCCCAGTTGTCCTGGCTGCCACTTTTTTTTTTTTTTTTTTGCTTGCCTTCATGTCAGCCACAACCCAGCTTTTCCGAAGGAACTTTCAGTTATAGTTATAGGAGCCATCCCATCACTTTTCTAGGAGAAAATCAAGTCAGTGTTATTACAGGAGTTGGTTCCACATACCACCAGGTTTAGAAATATTTTTTCTGTCAAAACATGCACAGGCTTCCTAACACCAAATACCACTACAACAAAGCCAGACCACATTTGGCCTAATTTTAGGACTCAAGGGTATTCAAGGCTGGCAAGATCTATGCCAGGCACTTGGAGTTGCTTTCTTGCCTTCTTCATACTAGGCCTATTTCCAAGGGGCTGGGTACAGATCTTGTTTTCACTTGTTTTGTTTTGGACAAAATTCTTGAACTGCTCCTACGTGGACTCTTCCTTTTTGATCTGTACCACTTAAACCATACACCCCACCCTGCACCACTTGCCCTCACTGTGCCCATTCTTGCTTTCTCACTCATTCTTGTTTTGACAGTCCCACAACACTCCCCTCACTCACTCCATGGTAGAATTCCAGGAGGACTAGATCTGAGTGAGACAGTATTATAAAAGATGACGTCAGAGGAAAGCTCAGAGCTGGGCTAAAGTCTTGTAAGCCTTTGGAAGGACTTTGGCTATTACTTTTAGAAAAATGGGAAACCATTAGAGCAAGCTTGTCCAACCTGTGGCCCAGGAATGATGTCAGCACAGCTCCACACAGATTCGTAAACTTTCTTAAAACATTATGAGATTTTTCTGCAATTTTTTTTAGCTCATCAGCTATTGTTAGTGTTAATATATTTTATGTGTGATCCAAGACAATTCTTCTTCCACTGTGACCCAGGGAAGCCAAAAGATTGGAAGCCCCTGCTTTAGAGATTTTTCAGCTGAGGAGTGGACATGGTCTAAAAATAATGAATAGGGGGCCGGGCACGGTGGCTCAAGCCTGTAATCCCAGCATTTTGGGAGGCTGAGATGGGCGGATCACGAGGTCAGGAGATCGAGACCATCCTGGCGAACATGGTGAAATCCCGTCTCTACTAAAAAATTCAAAAAACTAGCCGGACGAGGTGGCGGGCGCCTGTAGTCCCAGCTACTCGGGAGGCTGAGGCAGGAGAATGGCATAAACCCGGGAGGTGGAGCTTGCAATGAGCTGAGATCCGGCCACTGCACTCCAGCCTGGGCGACAGAGCGAGACTGTCTCAAAAAAAAATAATAATAATAATGAATAGGGATCATTCTGGTTGTTATGTTAGAAATTAACAGCAGAGGGAGCAAGAGTGAAAGTAGGAAATTCAGCACAATAATTCAGATTGACATGATGGAGGCTTGATCCAAGTTGCCACAGTAGAAGCAGCAAGATGAGGTCAGACCCAGATATATATTTTGAAAATTGAGGGAAAAGGACTTCCTGACAGATTGGATATGGGGCATGAGAGAAATGATGGAGGCAAAGCTGACTCTAAGGGTTTGGGTCTGAGCAAATATTTAAAAACTTACATAGTATTTCCGGAAATCATGATTGTGCCAGACACAATTCTAAGCACTTTACCAATCACAATTCATTTAATTCTCAAAACAGCCTATGAGATACATGCTACTAGTGGGCCCAAACTTGTTGCACAGATTCCCTAAATGATTTGTGCAAGTTCCCAGTGAATGTTGTTGCCAGTAATTGAGATGAATCAGTACAGGAGTAGAACCAATTTGGAGCAGAACTAGGAGTTTACTTTTAGACTTTTTAAGGTCTAGAGACTACTCACAACCCACCTGTCCAGGCTCAGTCCACTTTTGCTTTCAGCTGATATTAGTCCATGGTGTACACTTCTTACCTGCAGTGTTATATCAGGTACTCCAGGCTGGCATCAGGGGTCCCACAGCTTGGTCGTCCACTGAAGTTAGTGATATGCTGGTAAATGCATAACAACTAGCCCTCCGGGGGGGGGTGCGGGGGGGAACTAGCATTTGCTGAGTATTTGCTGATTTGGGTGGCATAAATATTCACACCATAGGCAATTTTACACAACCGCCATGATGTTATTGAAAATGGACATTGGAAAAGGTGCATGCTATCTGCCCTCTGCTGTAGTATGCCAATGACTGGAGCCACTACAATAATTTTAAAGCCCTGGTTAATATCTGGAAATGGTATGTCAGTGCTCTCAAGTGAGAAGGAGAATTTATAGTTGGAGACATAGCCAAGGTAGCTGGGAAAAATAATTTAGGCTTGAACTAGAGTTTTAATTACGTATGATAAAGAAAGCATAGACAGAACAAATTCAAAGAGATGGAATAATGGAGGGGCTGCATAACTACAGGAGAGCGAAATGATTGAAATAGCCGATTCTGTGTTAATGTCATGAGGGTGGGGAGCAGAGATGACTATAATGGAATCTGAAGAGATTTTAAAGTCAGGTCAGCCAATCAGAAGTCGTCTCAGAAGTACGTAAAGGTGCAAATATGAATTTTATTGCTCCAATCAGTGATGAAAGGAAGCATTTGAGAACTCCAATATCAGGCAGTGGCAGAACCACTCAAGTGTTTACTAAATGACTGCTCCTACAAAACACCTGATCCAGGAGGAAATTTTTAAAATGTTTCCAATGCAGTGTGTCCAGGATAGGTCAAGGAAAAGCTCCATAAGTTATTTATGTATAATATAAGGTTTGGGAACCTGGTAAGTACCCAAGGCAGAAGGATTCAGGATATCAAGGAGTCCCAAGGGCAAATAAAGGACACCTAATGATGAGAGTAGAGTTTAGGGTCAGAACAGCACTGACTAAAAAGAATAGGATGAAGATGACACAGCAGTGACATACATAGGTGGGATACATAGGTGAGAACTGATGCTGAGACCTAAACACCAAGAGAGAAGTTAAGCATGCTTAACAAAAATTCAGAAAGGGTCCTGTACACATCACCAAGAAATTTTTTAAGTTTATTCTAAAGGCAATGGATGCCAAGAGAAAATACCATTCAGGGAAATGACATGATGATTTGCTTTTACAGTAGTGTGGAAGATAGAATGCAAATAAGCAAGACTGAAAGTAAGTGAACTAATTAAGGGGCACATCATGCAAAAGATGATGAGGGTGTGAACAATGGCTGTGCCAATAGGAATGGAATAGTGAGGCTGATTAAAGAGCTATTTTAGAGTTAGAACTGACATAGCACGATATCTGGATATGGATATCTATTAATATAGATGGAATAGGCAGAAATTAAGAATAATTTCCCCATTTTTGACTGTGGAAAGTGAAAGACAGAGAAAACTTGAGGAGGATTCCCACATTTTTAACTAGAATGATTCAGTAAGCAGTGTCATTCAGGGAGATAGGAATGTAAGAAGAAAAAGAAAGATGGGAAAATGTATGTTCATCAGGACTCTTGATTGCAAATGAGAGAAAACCCAGCTGCCTTAGCAAAAAATGGCTTTTATTGCTGCACTGAATCCAAGAAAGAATTAAACCAACAAACAATGGTATAGTGGACTGTGGTAGCTATAGTGTTGTCTTCTTAGAATGTATTATAATATGCTTTATAGTAGCTGTATCCTCCGCTTCTCATGTTTTCTGCAAAGCTCTGTCTGACTCTGACCTATCCACAGACACAGAAGTAGCGTATGAGCTGGGTCTAGCCAGAGTGATTGGTTCAACGGGGGTCATGAGACCTAAGCTACACCAATCAGGAGCCTTCATTAGACTTGCCCTAGAGCGTTTGTCTTTGGGGTCATCGTTTAGGAAGGATGAAAAGACACTGGAGCAGCTTGCAGCCATCTTCCTCAGTGCCCTAGAAAAAACATAACCGCATGAAGTCCAGTTGAGACTGAGTCAAAAGCTAAAATAAGCAGAAATGGGAGATATATAAAAAGAGAAAACTAGCAGTCCTGAAGTGCCAGAAGCATAAATAGAGGCCTGGTTACTGCAGCTATTTGATTATGTTAGCTACTTCGATGTCCTTCCCAATTATATAAGAAAATGAATACTTTTTTTCCTTCTTACTATGGTTAGCAAGGGTATCCATAATATAAAGTACAAGATTCTTCATTAATACCTGTTGAAAGGATAGCCTATTGGGCCCCAGGAAAAACTAGATCTAGCCACCGGAACATCACCAAAATCTAGTTCTCTACCTTTCATCTGTACCTCTCTCTGGATGTCAGTTTTATTCTTTCTCACTGCAGACTGTTCTCCTTCTTATAGTTGGAAATGTGACTATAAACAAATCCCAAGTTTTACTTCTGATAGGTTTCATCTCCGAAGGGAACTTCCTTTTATTTTCTGTGCTTCCAAGTTCAAATATTCTAAGGAAGGATTGTAACTGACCCACCTTATGTCACATAATAGATCAACCAATTGTAACTAGCATCTTAAAATACTATGATTGGCTTAGCTTGGGCCAGGTTGACATTCCTGAACCAATCAAATGGGAGCCAGGGTGGTGGGCTCATGTAAGAAAATGGCAATGCTCATGGAAGCTGTAAAATTAGACCAGGAAGAGAAACTATTCTAAGAACAGAGGTTCTATTTCCAGAAGAAAGGCAAATATAGCTATAAGAGTCTCTTGTAGGAAAGACGGTATTTTAAACATGTTGAATTTGAGACCCCTGGAAGGTCAAAAGGAGGTCAAGGAAATGTGACCAGTTGAAATTATTACTCAAGCCTGCAAGAGACAATTTATGCATTTGGCTGATTTTGATCAAAGAGATTATTTCAGATTATAAATTTCAAATTCTGTATATAGCTTTACCACAAATTTACATAGGTCTCTAGTTTTCAAAGCAACTTTGCACACGTAAAATGATTATGCCCTGTAGTACAGTGGACATTGTCAATTAAGAGAACGGGTTGTGAATCACAGAGACAAGACCTTAGGAGAAAAAAAATTCCTGATCTATGTTTCTCCCCTATGAGGGAAGAGACAAAGCTATGGACTAGCAGAGCCTAAGGACCCCAGGATTTTTGATCTGAGAACCTGTAGTATTGCAACTGAGAAAGGGAAGATATGTCTAAGGCGGGTTTGGAGTAAGTTCGAGTTGTCTCTCAGATATCCAAGTGGAGATACTGAGTAAGATATTAGATATATGGGACTGGATTTCAGAAGAGTGAGCTGGGAACTCCAAAATTAAGAGGTTAGGAATAAAAGGAAGAGTCATTCAAGGAGACTAATGAAGAAGCTTTGAGAGTAAAGGAAAATAACCAAGATAATGTGGTGTTCTAGCAGCCATGTGAATGCAAAACATGAAAGAGAAGGGAAAAATCAATTGTGACAGATGCTGCTGAAGAGTGACACAAATAATGTCAGAGAATTAACCATTGGATTTAGCAAACTGGCTGCCATTGGTGATTTTGACAATTTCTATGCAGTAATAAGAGCAAAAGGCGAGAGTTACACTTTAGCCACAAATGCCAGCAGACAAGGCAGAAATTAGATGGGTCATTGTCCTGGAAACTAGAGTATTTATGAGACACAGCATCTAACATCTTAGGACTCTGACTCATCTATGTTCATAAGGTTCTGTAAGCCCCACCCCTTCCCTCAGACACAGGGACACCACCTGAGGGAGAGAACTCGGGGGTTGGAGGGCTGTGTAATAACTCAGCATTGCTTGTGTTTTACTTTTTGCCAAGGCAGACTTTTGAAAAAGCTTCTGCCTAAATTAACAGATCAAACTAAGCTTTAAATCAAAGTTAATGTTTTTTCTTCTTACCAGCAGGTGTAGAGAAAGAACAAATCAACTATGACAAAACTAATAAAACTACATTTTATCCTCATGTTGGATGTGTTACCTGTGTTAAACCTTTGACACTCATGTGGATCAAATTTTTATTGTGTTTTCACTAGTAAACTTCCCATATCAATTCATAGCTTATGCTTGATAATTTTTTCAAGCATATCTGATTTTTTCTTACAATTATTAATAGTTGGCAATTGTTAAGCTGTATCTTACTGGTGATTTTGGTTCATGAAATTGAATAATATCCAGGTAAAATCCTAAAGGTAAAAATCAGGATAAGTTTGAAAATGGGTCATCCACCTGAAAAGTGGAAGAATAATGGGAAGGGAGTCAAAATGAGAGGACTCAGGAGCTAGAAACAAAAAAGAAAGAGAGAGAGAGAGAAGGGGTAGTGGATGAAGCAGGCTTAGATAGTTTTTGGAAGTACATGTAAAAAGACACATTACAGTTTTCACCTTCTATAGATACTCATTTGCATGTGTATTTCAGATCTAATTAAAAGTTTCAGAATAAGGTGCATATCTCACAATATTTTGGAAAGCATATTAAGAACTAATAACACAAGCACTGAAATCAGAGAAAATTTGGTTTAAGAACTAGCAGTACCACTTATTAGCCACATGGATCTGAGCAAGTTACTCTTTGAGACTCAGAATTCTCATTCATAAAATGGAGGAAATAATAGTATGTAACTCAGCAAGCTGTTCTAAGAATTGAACAAGATAATACAGATAAGGCTCTTTTTGCAGTGCCTTCCCAAATAAAGGCTCAATAATTATTAGTAGTTATGGTTAATGTTGTTATATATCATTGAGAAGTCTTTCTTTAGAAGCCTTTTCCATCAGTACCTTCTTTTTTTTCTTACTTATTTCTCCAGCCCTATTAGGGCTCTTGATGAATCTCATCAATGATACTCTCATCAGCACCTTCAATGAGCTTTCTCCTCCGTCTTTTCACCACAGGTATTACGACAACGCTCACCCTGTGAATCCACTGACTGGGGAACATTGCTTAAGAAAATCACATGGCTGTGCTAACAAGCAAGGTAGGAATGGCCATGTCATTCACTGGGGGAGGGGGTGCCATTTGTAAGATTACTTATGCAAAAGGATGTCCTGGCTAAGATTGGACTCAAGAGTTTTAAAATTGTTGATGAGTAAAATCAAGTAGAAACTTTTATTTAAATGTAACTGTATGAGCAGTTTTCGGTCTCTAAGATAGAGATTTTGAATTACCTGGACAGGCTGTTTCCTGTTTTCTTTTTAAGAAAATCAACAGATGAGGTCTTTAACTATACAATCTCAAGGCACTTTTGTTTTTGACAAAATTGCAGTGACCTGTGGGCTGAAGTTAAGTGTTGTGGTTTGATCATTGTGTAAGGTAGAATCACAGCTGGATCTCAAAGAATGTTGACTTCATTTCTTCTTTTTTTTTTTTTTTTCATATTAGTTGATTTGTTCGGTTTATTTATTTATTTATTTATTTTGCTTTGGGTTTTGGTTTTGTTTGCTTTAAGTTTTGGGAATTCATTGCAGGAGACATGGCACAGAAGACAGAGGCAAAAGCAGTTTTACTGAAAAACAGAGCATGAGTAGAACGACTTCAAGTCCCATATGGCACCACAGTGAGAAGTGACTTCCTCTGAGCTTCTTAAAGAATCCAACAATGTCCTGCTCCCTTGGGGAGCTGCAGCCATGGGCACATAGGAATAGGGCTTCCACCAAGAGTTCTGTCAGTCGCAGCAACAGGAGGTCTTCCTCAGACAACTTTGATGATAGTGGTTGTTAGGCAGAGCAAGCTAGAACCAGAAAGAAAAACTTTGAAGATGCCACAGTTGGAGTCTGAGCACCTTGAGGCTTCCTGTTGGAAACTGGCAAACCTAATTGTGAGACACTTGGATGCTGAGTTCCAGTGGGAGGCACTGTAATTTAGTCACTAACATTTAAAAACTATCTAGTTCTATATACATACTCTGTTGAAGACTTCTTGTATTATAAATTTAAAATATGAACTACAAACTCTTTATATGTCTTGACTCAGATTACTTAGGAAGTGACAGTGACTTATTCTTCAATGTTTAGAATCATAGTAAGTTATAGACTATAGTCTGAGAAAATTACTTGGACCAAGAAAGCAATGTCCCTGACATTCGTGAGTCTAGAACCAGAGCTGCCCATTAAGCTAGGTGCAAATTTATCAGAAAACAATATTTTTCCCAAATACATATTGTAGTCATAAAATGCCCTAAAAACCCAGTTCTTAGAGGGACTACTGTTTACTTACTGAGAAATTTTATTCTCTGAAATCATAGACTATCAGATGCATCGCTGTTTAAAATTATTGCAATAAGAATGAAACATCTCACTCTTATCTGGAGGAGTTAAGTCATTGGGATCAGTGAAGCCTTGATTTACAGCCCCTGTGCAAAGCTTCAAAGAATGGGTCTCAGGACACAACATTTGACATCTTTTTTAACTTCATTTCCAAGAAAACAGGACTGCTATGGTTTGAATGTTTGTTTCCCCCAAACCAATGTGTTGGAGGTGGGGCCTAATAGGAGGTGTTTGGGTTATCAGGGTGGATGCCTCATGAATAGATTAATGCCCTCCCTGGGGTAGGGAGCAGTGAGTGAGTTCTTGCTTTATTCGTTCTCAAGAAAGCTGGTTGTTAAACAGAGCTTGGAACCTCCCTCCTCCCTCCTTGCTTCCTCTCTCACCATATGATCTCAGCACACAACACCTCCCCTCACCTTCTACCATGAGTGGAAGCAGCCTGAGCCTCTCGCCAGGAGCAGATGCTGGTGCCATGCTTCTTGTACAGCCCGCAGAACAGACAGCCAAATAAACCTCTTTTCCTTAGAGATTGTCCAGCCTCGAATGTTCCTTTATAGCAACACAAAATGGACTAAGACAAGGACCATAGGTCCATTTCACAGTACAGAGCTGAGGTTGACCCCTTTTATACACACCCACCATACTTGCTTAGAGCCCATAGAACATCACTTCATTTACATCACACTTAAATTCCACTCTTCAGCAAAATCCTATGTTAACTCCATATTTTCCTTTGTTTGATGAGATACCTCACAATTGCTCTATTGTGCTGTCCCCACACCGCAATGAGTCAGTAAACTCGATTGGTTTGTTTACAGGTTGTCCCTGGTAGTTTTAGGCTGATTGGGCTAAGACAAACCATGTCTTATTTTTTAAATGTCTCCCTTAAGCAAATGTTATTATCTGTATTTTACTCTATTCTATAGGCAGAAGTAACAAAGTTGTCTAATTGCACCAAAAGATGCTTATAGCATAAAACTTTCTATGCTGTAAACATAGAAAGTTCTTGAAATCAAAAAGAAAAAATTACTGTCCTTAAAATGAAAAATATATATATACACAGAGTTGGGGCTTTTTCACTTTACTAAAGCTCAGGCTGTGCTTCTTACAATAGAACAATGATCAAAAAATAGAACTTTTTTTCCTCTTTTATAATATGACCAAACAAGAGTTGGTGGCAATGAGCACTGCATCACTTAAAAGATACTGAAAAACTTGAAATACTGATGAATGTCTAGCAAACACCTTATTCCCAATCCTCACTCTTGACCTAAGACCTTGTTTCCTATTTCACTGAGAAACAGAGAAAAAATTAGATGAGAATGTGCACAAGCTCCTACCATAAGATCTTCCTACCTTCCTCTAACTGCACCTCTATACTGTTACTATCAAATACTCCTCTGTGTCCCTAACAAAGGCTATTTCCTCTCCTTTTGCACTAAATTCCATGTACTCATGCCTATGAGGAGACATCGTTCCAGTAATTATCTCCTTTCTTCTGCCTGAGTCAGCCTCTAGGATGGCCCCCAGTGATCCCCACCGTCCTGGTATCCACACCATGATGCAATCTGCTTACACTCTAAATCAGGGATGAACCGTATGACTAATAGAACATTGCAGAATGGATGATGTGTGACTTCAGGTGCTAGGTCATAGAGGACAAGGACACTGCCCCTTTCTTGGATTTCAGTAACATTCCATGAGACAAGCAGTCCTGTGGTGAGGCCCATATCAAGAAAGCCTGAGATCTCCCACCATCAGCTACAGCCAATTCATCAGTCATGTGAGTAAACCACCTGGAACGTGGATCCTCTCGACTCAACCACCTCTTCAGGTGGCCAGAGCCCTAGCCCAGCTCTGACTGCAACCTGATGAGAAACCCTGAGTAGGAAGCCCTGCTCGAACTGCTCCCAAATTACTGATCCCCGGAAACTATGAGAGACAATGCATGTTTAGTGTTCTTTTAAGCCACTACATTTTGGGTGGCTATATTTATTACCCAATAACAAATGACTAATACATCTCCTGTGATCAAAACACTTCAGAGGTTCGCCATTTCTCTCAGACAAATATCCAAAGTCCATAAGGCCCATGAGGCCCCTCACATTCTTCCCACCCCGCATTATCTCTCTAACTCCATTTTCTACCCCTCTCCTTCTTACCACCTCAACCCCAGCTACAGTGACTTCTTTGCCCTTCCTCAAATCTACCTCAGGGCCTCTGTACTGGACACTCTCTCCCAACTCCCACTCCCTCCTCCAGGCCTTCACTCAAATGTCTCCCTCTCAGTGAGGACTTCCTTTCCTAAAATGCAGTACCCCCAACCTTCACACCCACACACCCACACACACACACACACACACGCGCGCGCGCGCGCACACACACACACACACACATAGTTTCTAGTCTTCCTGGCTCCTTAATTTTTGTTTTCCTTAGGACATATCACTATTTCATATACTACATATGTCATCTATTATCTGGTTTCCCTTTCTTGGATGTAAGCTAAGTTGGTGCAGGGGTTCTTGTCTGTTTCCAATGTCTAAAAGAGGGTCTGGTTTACAGTAGACACTCCATGAAATCTGTCAAATGAATACACCAGTGTTAAGAGTGTAAGAGTGTAATAGTACCTTCAAAAATGCCTCAAAGATAAATCCTTTGATTTATCTTTATCTTTAGATCTACCCCCACTTCAGCCAGTTCTCAAAATTTACTACTAGAAAAACCTTTTCTTTCCTGAAGAACTGTCTCACAAAAATAGCAGTTAAATAGGAAGCTATCCTAACCCACTGTTTGCCTTTTCTCTTGCGAAACTCAGACCAAAATTGAAAGTCATCTATAGTAACTATGTGTTCTTGGCATCTAAACTGTGTTTTGTTTCATCTTGATTTTCTTATTTTCTAGGTTTTTTCCTTTGTTCCTATTACTTTATTGTTTTTATTCTATATTGCTTCAAAGACTTTATGAAATTTGAAATTAAGCAGATTATAAATATAAAAATAAGTAAGTATACTAGTGTTTTCTTAAGCTTACAATAGCTTATTACAGTTATCTTTGATTCAGTTTATTATAATTACAGAATTGTAAACTTTTCAAGGAATAAATCTTTAATTTTTGTGAACTCTCCTTTTAAAATCAACAAAGATAATATTTTTATTATTTATTGGAGTATGCTTTTTTTTTTTTTTTGCTTTTTTGAGACAGAGTATTGCTTTGTCACCCAGGCTGGAGTGCAGTGGCTCAATCTCAGCTCATCTCCCAGTTTCAAGTGATTCTCCTGCCTCAGCCTCCCGAGTAGCTGGGATTACAGGCGCCACAACCTAGCCCAGCTAATTTTTTGTATTTTTAGTAGACATGGGGTTTCACCATGTTGGTCAGGCTGATCTTGAACTCCTGACCTCAAGTGATCTACCCACCTTGGCCTCCCAAAGTGCTGGGATTACAGGCGTGAGCCACTGTGCCTAGCCTGGGGTATTCTTACTGTAAAACATTTTACATGGAAAATATACTTTGAATCAGGAGAGAAACATTTCAACACAGCATCATTATTTCTCAGTAAACTGGCACATTTTTCCTAAATTCAGATTATTCTTGGAAATTTTCGTTTGCTTCTATGACATAATAAAATTCTACTTGAAAATTATGTGTTAAATTAATTCCTTCTCCATTTCTAAAAAACAGAGGAAGGGTTATTTTAAACAATAAAGTGGTTGATTATGTTATCCAATGAGTCAGCAGGTTTTTTTTCTGCCTTCACCAGTCATCATTTCTCATTATACACAGAGATCCTCAAAACAAGGAGCAGATACATTCAGTCTGTAGGATCATTTAGCAAGTGGAGGAAGAAGAGTAAGTAGCCTAGATTTTTTTAAAGTTCCCACATCCAAACATCCCAAAAGATCATAAAAAGATAAACAAGTGTTCAGAGATTAAATATGGAAAATATTGGTATTGGTTTTGATTCTCTAGACAAGAATAAAATGCCACTTGACAGATTTCTCACTTTATAAGTAATCTTGTATTTGGTGAATGGCTAAAAACATAGTCAAATGAATTAAATATACATTTAAATAAATGGGCAAATATATATCATCAATTATCAATTATCAACCCCATCAATTACTTCATCATATCTAAATATATATAATATGTATTTCTCAGCCTGGTGAAGTAAGCCAACCCCATCAATAATCTCATTGTATTTAAGTATATATTTAATATGTAAATATTCTGCATTAATATATTTAATATTTAATATGTTGATCTATATTAAATATATATTCAATACATTATATATTTAAATAAATAATATATTTATATTGCATATTAATATATACAATATTAAATATATAAATATATGTGCAAATATGATGAGATCATTTAGGGGGTTGGTTTCCTTCACCAGGCTTAGAAAATAGTTTAACTGCTGTAAAATAATCACAAATTTAAAATTATAACACTTTTGCACACTGTTTTCAGAGTAGTTTTAGATTTAGGAAAAAAAATCGAGCAGATAGGAGCAGAGTTCCCATATAACCCATCTCTACTCTCTCACAGTTCCCCTATTAGTAACATCTGCATTTGAGTTGTACATTTCTCACAGTTGATGAACCAATATTGGTACATTATTATTAACTAAAGTCCATAGTTTACATTAGAGTGCACTCTGTATGTTGTATGATAGCTCTATAGGTTCTGACATATGTGAAAGGCCGCAAATGTAGTGTATCTAGGTTAATGTTCTATACGAGGTTGAGAAGAATGTGTATTTTGCTGCAGTTGAATGAGATATAACCATCAATTAAACCCAGGTGACAATAGTACTATTCACTCTATTACATTCTTACTGATTTTCTGCCTGTTCGATTTGCCAGTTACTAACAGAGGACTATTGAAGACCCCAACTGCAACAGTCTATTTGTGTCTATTTCTCCTTGCAGTTTTACCAGATTTTGCCTTATGTATTTTGACACTCTGCTGTGAGGTGCATACACAGGATTGTTATGGCTTGTTGGACAGTTGGCCCCTTTATCATTATGTAATTGCCTTATTTATTCCTAATAATTTCCTATCTGAAGTTTGCTTTGTCTGAAGTTAAAATAGTTATTCTAGCTTTCCTTTGATTAGTGTTAGAAAAATATATCTTGTTGGGCATGGTGGCTCATGCTGTAATCTCAGCAGTTTGGGAGGCTGAGGGAGGAGGGTCTCTGGAGTTCAGGAGTTCAAGACCAGCCTGGGCAACATAGTGAGACCCCCATCTCTACAAAAAATTAAAAATTAGCTTGTTGTGGTGACACATGCCTGCAGTCCTAGCTACTCAAGAGACTGAGGTGGGAGGATCACTGGAGCTCAGGAGTTCAAGACTGCAGTGAGCCATGACTGTGCCACTGCACTCCAGCCCCGGTAATAGAGTGAGATCCTGTTTCAAAGGTAAAAAAGAGAAAAGAAGAGAAAAATATATCTTTCTCCATTCCTTTTGTGTCTTTATAATTAACATGGATTTCTGGTAAGCAACATAGAGTTGATGACTGTATTTTATTCATTCTGTCAGTCTTTGTCTTTTAATTGGTAGGCCATTTATATTTAACGTGATTCTTGATAGAGTTGGATTAATATCTCCCATATATTGTTTTCTGTTTGTTGCCCTTGTAATTATTTCCCTTTTTTGTTTTCCCCTCTTCATATGGTTTGGCTCTGTGCCCCCACCCAAATCTCAAGTGGAATTGTAATCCCCAAAATTGCCACCTGTTGAGAGAGGGACTTGGTAGGAGGTGATTGGGTCACGTGTGTGGTTTTCCCCCATGCTGTCCTCATGATAGTGAGTTCTCATGAGATCTGATGGTTTTATAAGGGGCTCTTTCCCTTCGCTTCCTCTCACCTGTTGCCATGTACGACATGCCTTTGCTTCTCCTTCGCCTTCTGCCATGATTGTAAGTTTCCTAAGGCCTCCCCAGCCATGCAGAACTGTGAGTCAATTAAACCTCTTTCCTTTATAAATTACCCAGCTTCTGGTAGTATCTTTACAGCAATGAGCAAATAGACTAATATACCTCTTTTGCTCCCTTTTCTAGTTTTAATTGAGCATTTTATATGATTATATTTTCTATCCTCTCTTAGCATATCAATTATACTTAAAAGTATGTTTTTAGAAATTGCCCTAGAGTTTGCAGTACACATTTACAACTAAGTCCACTTTTCAATAACACTATACCATTTCAAAGTTAGTGCAGGTACTGTATGAAAGATTATTCCCATGCCTCTCTCCTGTCCCTTAAAGCATTGCAGTTATTTATTTCATTTATTCATAAACTAATATGACCCAATATATTACTGATATTATTATTTTGAACAGTTATCTATGCGATCAATTAAGAATAGGAAAAAAATTCTAGGTTGGTGGATTTTTCTTTCAACACTGTACTCTCTTTTTGCTTGCATGGTTTCTGAGAAGTCTGATGTAATTTTCATCCTTGTTCCTCTATAAGTAAGGTGATAGTTTTTCCTCTTGACTCCTTTCAACATTTTCTCTTTGTTTAATTTTCCACAATTTGTATACAATATTCCCACGTGTAGTTTTTTAAAAAATTTATCTTGCTTGGTGTTAACTGATCTTCCTGGATCTGTGGTTTGATGTCTGTTATTAATTTTAGAAAGTTGTCCACTATTATTAGATACCTAGATATCTATTATTTATGTATCTTCTGCTGCTTTCTTTCTTTTCCTTCTGGTATTCCTATTACCTGTATATTATGTCTTTTGTAATTTTCGTACAGTTCTTGGAAATTTTGTGGGGTTTTTTTTTTTCATATTCTGTTTTCTATTTCCATTTAAGTTTGGGAAGTTTCCATTGACATATCTTCAAGCTCACTGATTCTTTTGCAGTTGTCAAAAGCATTTCTCATTTCTATTATAATGTTTTCTGTTCTCTAACATTTCCTTTTGATTCTTTGAGTTTTCATCTTTCTGTTTATATTACATATTTGTTCTTGCACTTTTCTCAGTTGATCTCTTAGCATATTAGTCATAGCATATTTTAAATTTCCAGTCTCATAATTCCCACATCCCTGCCATATCTGAATCTGGTTCTGATGCTTGCTTTGTCTTTTCAGATCTGTGTTTTTTCTTGCCTTTTAGCATGCCTTATAATTGTTCATTGAAAGCAAGGCATGATGTATCAGATAATAGAAAACAAGATAAGTAGACCTTTAGTTTTTATGTTTATCAGGCCAGAAGTCAGACTGTGCTTAATGGTTGTTGTAGCTGTAAGTATCGGAGGCTTCTATTTTCTCTAATATCTTTATTTTTGTCTCCCCTATTTGTTGTTTTTGGGTTTTCTTAGAGACTCATTCTTAAGCAGAGTCTGTGTCTTGCAACTCTCTCTAGTTGTGATCCATATTTATTATACCAGAGCACTATTTATGTGATCATAAGATATTGGAGAGTTGATACATTCTATAATGTTATGATAAAAATCTCTATTTTTTTATTCTTATTTCTTTTTAAAAAATTTTAGATTCAGAAGGCACATGTGCAGGTTTCCTACATGGATATATTCTGTAATGGTGAGGTTTTGGCTTCTAGTAAACCCATCACCCCAATAGTAAACATTAGAGCCAATAGATAATTTTTCAACCTGCTTTCCTCTCCCACCTTTCCCTATTTTGGAGTCCCTAGTATCTATTATTTCACCTTTATATCCACGTGTACCCATTGTTTAGCTCCCACTTATAAGGGAGAGTGTGCAGTACTTTATTTTCTGTCTGAGTTATTTCACTTAGGACAATGGCCTCTAGCTCTATTCACGTTGCTGCAAAGGACATGATTTCACTGCTTTTTATGGCCGCATAATATTCCGTAGTTTATCTATACCACGTTTTCTTTATCCAATCAACTATTGATGGACACTTAGGATGACTCCATGACTTTGCTATTGTAAATAGTACCCCAATAAATATATAAGTGCCAGTGTCATTGATATAACACTTTCTTTTCCTTGGAGTAGATACCCAATAGTGGGATTGCTGGGCTGAATGGTACTTCTATTTTCAGTTATTTGAGAAATCCCCATACTGTTTTCCGTAAGGGTTGTACTAGTTTACATCGTCATCAACAGTGTATATGCATTCCCTTTTCTGTGTATCTTCGCCAACATCTAAAACTTTGCTTTCTAGTTGTCCAAAATCCCTGAGTTGTGAACTTACTTCATAAGAGTTTCTTCTTTTGTTTTTCTCCTTATGTGAGAAAGAAAGTGTAGAAGGTGTTCAAACTGTCTAGTTGCCTTTTCTCTAATTCAGATAAAGCTCTGGGGTAAAGTTTACCTTGAGGGCAGGCTTTTGTTTCTGAATATATTTCAAGTAGTCATTTTTTTCCTCCCACACGCCAGAAAAAAAGAGGAAAGTTTTGTCCTATCTTCTGAAAGTAAAACTCATTAATGTGGGGATGCTCCCATATGAATGATTCCCTCTGTCTCCGAGTTTTCAACTCTCAAGTTAGTCCACACTCAGCCTTCATAAATGCCCCCCTACCCTTTACTGGCTCCAGTGGTTTTTGCTGTCCTGATAAGCTGTAATTCTCTGTATTCATCTATCTGTTCAGTTTGCAAAGAGGTGGCATGTCCTGTGACATCAATTCTCTGCAGATCTAAAAAGAGTTGTTGATTTTTGATTTGCTCATTTTTTTCTTGTTGTGATGATGGGAGTGGAGACTTTCACTCCTTTCAAATGTCAGAGCAGAAACCAGAAGTCCTAGTAATAATGTTATATATACATAACGTTATATATGCATAATGTTATATATATCTTCTGACCACATAAAAGGGGGAGGTGCACAGGTCTTATTATTATTTTACATGTTAAGAAATTGAGGTTTAAAAAGACTAAATGAGTTTCCATGAGAAATATTGCTAATAGATGAAGCTAAAGTCAGAACCTGGATCTTTTAGTGTCTGCCAGGACTCTTCCAATACTGACCATTATGTTTAGGTATTCATGTATATGAAACAATTTGAAAGAAAAATTTCAGTTTAAGAATAGAGTCATCCACGTTTGGATTTGCTCTGTGGCATAATGTAAAAAGCAATGGCCTGGCATATCCCATAATGAATCTTCTCAGGCCTAATTCAGCCCCCAACTCACTTTTAGACTTCAGAAATTCTCAACAAATGCTGACATAAGCTTTAACTTCTTCATGTGAGTCTGAAGCAAGAATAAACCACATGATCTTGTGACAATGAAGTGAAACAATTCTAGGTTGGATTTAGGTCCTATATTTTTAGAAGTGAATTTGTGTATGTGTGTATGTCTTAAGTGTGCATGTGAGTAAAGGGGAACCGATTTCTTCAAAATATTTCTGAACTGCTAAATTAATCCTCTTCCTTAAGTGAAAAAGTTTTGCTGCTTTAATCCTTTAAATGAAATGTTATTTTGCCTTCCCATCTGCTCAGCTGACATGATAGTTTACGAATGTGATTAATGTTTAAGGCAGCACTTCCTTCTAGGAAATGTTATCTTTTAACAGTCCTTGTGTTTTCTCCTTCCTGTGAATGCTACACCCATTACCAACCACTGGATGGTCTCCAGTTAAATATCACTTCCTCAGAGAAGCTTTCTTTGAACTCAGACTAGCACAGAATCTACACTTCCCCTTTCCAACTTAAAGTTTGCATCCTTTGGTATATGTGAACCCACATGAAGAGATGATTTCTTTTTTTTTTTTTTTTTTCTTTTTGAGATGGAGTCTTGCTCTGTTGTCCAGGCTAGAGAGCAGTGGTGTTATCTTGGCTCATTGCAACCTCCACCTCCGGGTTCAAGTGATTCTCCTGCCTCAGCTTCCCAAGTAGCTGGGATTACAGGCAGGCACCACCACGCCCGGCTAATTTTTGTATTTTTAGAAGAGACAGGGTTTCACCATGTTGGCCAAGCTGGTCTCCAATGCCTGACTTCGTGATCCGCCCGCCTCAGCCTCCCAAAGTGCTAGTATTACAGGAGAGCCTGTATACATCTCTTCCAACTGAAGAGATGATTATATCTGGGTAACCTTTGTACTTCCATGGCTAACAGTCTAGAGCAGTGTTTTCCAGTAGAGCTTTCTGCAATGACAGAAAGGTTCTATAATCTGCATACCTGGCCACTGAGCACTTGAAAGGTGTCCAGTGCAAGCAAACTACTAAATATTTTATTGTGATTTAATTTGAAATAACCACATGCTGCTAGTGGCTACATATTGGACAGTACAGAACTAGAACAATGTTCCTCAAAATCTAAATAAAGATGTCGGGAACCTGCATTTTATCCCATTCCTCAGGTTATTCTTACTGGCAATACAGTTTGACAAGTATTGATTAGAATATGATTCTTGAGCCTAGCTTCACCTTAGAGTCAGCCGGAGAAGACTTTTGAAAGGAAATGATTCCTGAGTCACATACTCAGAGATTCTATTTTAATTGCTTTGGTATTGGATCCAGATATTAGTTTTGTTTTATTTTGTTTTTTAAAGCCACCTCCCTGGCCATTATGGGCAGTCAAGCTTGAGAAAACTAGAACATATATTCTCATGTGACACTAAGTACATATTAGATAAAAATACAGGCCTGAAGCAGCAGCTCACGCTTGTAATCCCAGCACTTTGGGAGGCCGAGGCGGGCGGATCACAAGGTCAGGAGATCAAGACCATCCTGGCTAACATGGTGAAACCCCCTCTCTACTAAAAATACAAAAAATTAGCCGGTTGTGGTGGTGGGTGCCTGTAGTCCCAGCTACTCAGGAGGCTGAGGCAGGAGAATTGCTTGAACCCAGGAGGCGGAGATAGCAGTGAGCCGAGATCCTGCCACTGCGCTCCAGCTTGGACGACAGAGAGAGACTCCGTCTACAAAAACAAAATAAAGCAACAACAACAACAACAACAACAAACCCAGATAAATGGCCTGTACAGATAAATGGCTTGGTTGCATCTATAGTTAGTGATTACAAGTGAAATCTTGTGACGTCACGAGAGATGTCCCTGACATCAGTGGTGCAGATGAATTTCTTAATACCAAGTGGAAAAATTCACTTGAGATAATCTTTTACAGTGGTGTGAAATTCCTCCACCTTTTGTTTTATCCATAAACTGCACAAATAATACCTCCCTCTGTGACACTTAGAGAGGGTGACATGCTGAGAGTTCCCTGAATAATCAAATCACCTCTTGAAATACACAAAACTCTTCTAGTTTCCTGGTTGACGGACCCAGGGTTGACGACTCCTCATGAGCCACCTGACAATTCACTCCAGGACAGCAACTGAAGGAAGGCGTTCCCCAACCTGCTGTCCTATGAAGGCCTCTGGGTCACCGGTGCTAAAGCCCTCCCCTCTCCACCCTCCTTAGGGAGGTAAACGTCCCAGCAGGAAGTCAGGCTGGATTGGCGCTCTTCGCGAGCACCCTGGGAATGAGACTTTGGGTCACGGGTGCTAGAGCCCTCCCCTCTCCTCCCGGCCGGTGTGTGGGAAATTGTTCCTGCAGAAAGTAAAGGCTGGCCAGACCGCCCCCAGCACGTAGAGGGAATGAGTCAGGCTCCGGCCCCACGCCGGCATGTAGGGGGCGGATCGCGCCGGCGCTGAATAGGAAGGAGCTTCAGCCGCCAGCCCGGAACACAGTAAGTACAGCCACTCAAAGGAAAGCAAAGTCGCTTTGCAGGGGAGCGTCTCATGATTTTTCAAAAACGTGCTCATGGTTAAAAAGAAAAATCAAGGCTCAAAATAAATACATTCAAGCACTGTTAATTTTAGCCCAAAGACAGGCGGTAGTTGCCGGGAGATTTGGGGAAATCAACATGAAACTAAAAAGGAAATTTTAGTTGGAGTGGAGCAAACAGTATTGATCAGAACATACCAAATACGAATTTTTTCCAAGTCTGCGTAGAAGTTTAAATTACTAGGAAAAATGTAAAGGAGAAGTATTTACTAATAAATGAAACAAAAGTAATAAAATAAAAATGAATTAGTATAGTTTGACAAAATATCAGCGGACACTGAAAAGAAAACATTAAAATAATGTTTGAGACTTTTTAGGTCTTGTGCAGGAAGAATTGGAAAAAATGTGCTGGATGGAGTGATACTCCTTTTCTTTTCCACAAAAATGTCATTGTTTTAGAGCGAGGTAGAGCCTTTTTAAAGACAGTAAGTTATTGCCAATTCACAATGAAATAAGATCACATGCTCTGAAATGTACAAGAGCTGCATGCAATAAACTTCATTTATCTATAGGTAATAACTGATTGATGTTTATTCAGTAGTCAAAATGAAGCTCATGCACTCTAATTAGCACATCAAATTATTCTTTCCGTTTCAGAGGTATAGGGCCTTTGTGGAGCCTTCTTTTCAATAAATAATTTGCCACTCTTGAAGGTTAGACATTCTCTTTTTATGAATGTACACATAAAGGTTTTGTTTTGCTTTGCTTGTTGTTAATTAAAATGAGCAAATAATGCGTTATCACCCATTCATGTGTCTTTTTAGTCATAGGTTAGCTTTTCAAGCTTCCTATGACTTCCTGCATCTCTGACCTGTTGCACCTCTGTTATCTTAGCAGCAAGCACCTGCTTCAGCTGACCCTTGAGTCATAACCCATGTAAGTCTCTGCAGGGCTGAACCTCTCTTTGAGCCTAACAGTAGAATTATTATTATATTTATTGAATAGCATTATTGTGTCAATGTTGAAATGTGCCTCAGTGTCTCTTCCTCAACCACATCCCTATAGAGGATGTTTTCTTAATAGCAATGTGTTTTTGTTTTTGTTTTAAGAAAGTCCACACAATTTCAAATACACATTTTCTTTACTAAAGTTTATGACCAGTTTTGAAGTGATCCTTGTTTTCAGTTAAACTATCTTTAATAATGGCAAATAATATATTTTGTAGGTTGTTGTATATTTAATATTCTCTGCAAGAACACGTTAGGAACAATACATGGACCTTTAAATATTTGTCATTGTGTCCAGGTGTACTTTATTTGATTTCAGGTGTACTTTATTCAATACATATATACAAGAAGTTATTAATATAACATTAAATTTGCAGGGAAAAAGAAACCACTGGATTATTCTGATTCTATTCCAGAGGACTTATTCCAAAGGGCCAGTGTGCTAAATATGAATGAATCCAAGAAGGCATTGTGGAAAGACTCTGTACCCTGTGATAAAATTACTTTGGAGGTGTTTTTTTCTCCTGTATCTCGGGAAACTAAAAATCTGAATTGTATTCAGTGGCCTTTTCCAAATGCTAACTTTATGAAAAAATGTCTAATTCTTGGTTATTTGTCGTTTTGGTCCTTTTCTTCATAGGGGAGCTAGAGCTGTTAAATAAGTTTAGCTGTGTTATTCACTAAAACTTTCTGCAGTGGTGGAACCTACATGGGATAATTTTTTTTTTTTTTTTTTGTAATGTACTAAAAATTGTCTTCAGATCTTAGAAGAAGTTAGGCTTTCAAGCCCTGAAGACAAAGTTGTTCTTTTTAAATTGTAGACTAGTGTGCAAAAATATTTGCTGACAGAATAAATAAGCATGAAGTACAAACATAGTATATACTTTTGTCATGTCTTAACTATCCACAGAAAGGAGTCTTAGCATACTTTTGAAAAATTTGATAAATATGTTAATCACAATTTGTTCACAGATTCACATCTCAATTGTTTCATTTTTTTTTTTTAATTTCAGAAGCTCCTGAAAAGTACATCAAGTCTGAAGTGAACCAGCTAAACTCATCAAGACTGGAACCATGAGCAATAATGGAGCAGACCTAACCTTTGGTTACATCTCCTGTTTTGTAGCTATCCTTTTGTTTGGCTCAAATTTTGTGCCACTTAAAAAATTTGATACTGGTGATGGTAATTATTTTTCCTTGATTGTTAACGTTATATTATTTTTAAAAATGAAGTTCCTTTTTTGGTCTTTTAAAAGTACAGCTACAAAAATAAATCATGTTGATCTTGATACCTAATGAATAGAGCTTAAAATTAATCATTTGACAGTGCCCATACCAGTTTGTCTGCAAGTCAGAATAGGAGAACCACTAAGGTTGTTTCATGGTAAAGCTAGGGAGGTTACTGTCAGGAAAGCTCTTGGGCCATTATATGAATGGAAGAAATTTATAGTCAGTTCTACTAGTAACACTTGTTTTGAAAACATGAATCTTCAACATGATGGATATATTAGAGAACAATTTAAGCATAACAGATTTTTAGCTTGCTTATGTGCAATTTTGTCTGTGAGAAAGCTCTAGATAAACACAGAAAACTGCACCTAGATGAATAAAGATGTGTGATAATACACACAATGCACGCATACACCTGCACGTCCTTCAAATATCGACCAGCTCCCTTAGTTCACCACATGTGGTTATGAAGTATTCCACCCGACCACATCTGCTGTCAGAACTCCTCACCCAGCACCTTCACAGTAACTCTTAAGCTGCAACCCTTTGGATGCCCTCTTCCAGGAGCAAACTTCTGGATTTTTTCAATTAAAATGCCCTATTTATTACAGCATTCATGTAATTAACCAGCTAACCAGTTAAAACTGTACTACCATTTTAATTAGGTTGAGTGTTGTTCCCCTAGTCCCGTTTTCCCCACATGCTCTGTAGTTTTTACTGCATGATTTTGCATAGTGCAGTGATTTCAAGGAATGCACATGTTACATCATAGCAGAACTGACTAATGTGAGTTTTGGAGAAGGAGAAGCAAGAGTTATTTGTATTTACCTGACTTCCATATTGAAGCCGGGAGAAGGAATTGAGATTGATGGTGAACACATGTTGGGATTACTTCTTTGGTAGTATTTATTACCTGACCACAGTTGTGTTATTTCCCCAATTCTTTATCTTCGTGCACTTAGAAAATACGATTACAAATTGTTTTCCTCCAGGGCCTTTCTTCTCTTTTCCTCTGGAGTTAGGACAAGAATAGGAACTACCTGAGGAACAAAAAAAAATGGGTAGAGGATCTAGCTTTTAGTCTTCCACAATTAGCTTTGTGATCCTGGGCAAATATTACCAGCTCTGCTGTTTTCAGTTTCTCATTTGTAAAGCGAACAACTTATAAAATGAAGTTTCTTTTCATCTCTGTGATTCTACTCTTTTTATTTTTTATTTTTCATTTTTTTGAGGGGACAGTCTCACTCTTGCACCGAGGATGGAGTGAAGTATCATAATCTTGGCTCACTGCAACCTCTGCCTTTAGGGTTCAAGTGATTCTCATGTCTCAGCCTGCCAAGTAGCTGGAACTACAGGCACACACTACCACACTTGGCTAATTTCTTGCATTTTTAGTAGAGATGGAGTCTCACCATGTTGTACAGGCTGGTCTCAAACTCCTGAGCTCAGGCAGTCCACCCACTTTGGCCTCCCAAAGTGTTAGGATTGCAGACGTGAGTCACCACGCCTGGCTGATTCTACTCTTTTGAAATAGAGGTTAGCAGCCATTTTTTCTCTCTCCTCCACCATGAGATTGAATCCAAGAAGGGCAACAATCTTCCAAAGTTAGTGCTAGAAGTAATCCATTGAGTTTTAACTGCCTCAGTATTTCTTTAAATGTCAACTATTTCCTCATCCTTTTAATCTCTAAATCCTTAATGATGCAGAAGCCTCAAAAAGGTACAGATACACCTCATCACCAGGTTATCTTCAGATAACTGGAAAATAGCAACTGAAAGTATAGAAAGTAGAGTAACCTTGACCTAGAAAGCTAATTCTCAGGTTTATAATGCCTGACTCATCATAGGCATTGAACTCTAACTGTATGAGGCCTATGTATGACCATAAATGATTTTTATCCCAGAGGTGGCATAAATGGTCACTGAAGGTTTAAATTACTGACATGCTATTCTGAAGTACTTACTACCATGTTTTGGGGATGCAAGAGTACTCAGTGTGGCATCTGAATGAGAATATACATTTGGTCTTGCCATCACTCTTTGGCCGAAAATCTTGATTTGTCTAATAGGAGAAAAAAATAATATTAAGCCAGAGCACACCGTGTCTAAGCCTTGGAGTCAACCTGGGTTTAAATTCCAGCTCAACAAACTACTACCTGTTTGGACACATTGCTTAATTGCGGATTCATTTTCTCTATCTTTGAGCTAGGGTTAATTATGATGCAGATTAGTCATAAGAATGAAATGTGCAAAGTCCATGGCATATGGCATTCAATAAATTGTGGCCATTCCTATAATACCACCTCATAGATATTCCCGAGCACAAATTAATTCAATTCAGTTTGAACCACTAACACCGAGTTTGTTTATTTCCAGGAATGTTTCTCCAGTGGGTCCTTTGTGCTGCCATATGGTTGGTTGCCTTGGTGGTCAATCTGATATTACATTGCCCAAAGTTTTGGCCTTTTGCAATGCTTGGAGGCTGCATTTGGGCAACAGGTAATGTCTGATATAATTTATACTTTTATTATGTAACATAATGATCAAAATAATTCTCGTTCACAATAGGAGGAAATAGCACAAACAGTGATTCTGAATAACCCTTAGTCATAGATACTAGAAATTAACTACTTTCTTGCCTTCACATGCTCAATGAATATTTTTGGTGCCTTACCTGATTTGTTCTACCTGATTTATTCCTCTAAATGATTTACTTTTGAGTTCCTGGTAGAAAATTATTATAGTAAAAACATTTTAATTATTCTCCATCTATTCAAGCATAACTCATTTATTGTTTTAGTGTGTTTTGCCCCCTTTTTTCTAGCATGTTTATCAGAAAATATTTATTAAATAGTAATCTCTACTAATATCATTTTTAGGGCTTAACCTAATTAGGCCAATGTGAAGATACTTCATTTCAAAAGGGCTAGTTAACAGAAAAACAAAGTAAACAAAAATCTCTCTGTTTCCTTATCAGTAACTGAAATTATATAATTAGAATTCATAACTTGGCTTGGTTAATCAAGAAGTGTTTCCCTTCAATTAATATAAATACACCCCAGGAGGTCTTTTTTTCTTCAGCAAAGAGAATTCCAAGTATCAATAATCTTTAGAAATAATTTCATTAAGAGCAAATACATGTGAAAATGTTAAAAATTTATTTAAAAAATTAAAATTAAAATTTATTTATTACCCACCTAATTTGAGTCTCTGAGGAGTTAAATGATTTAGTGAAGTTCATAAGTTAGAAGACAAAAGAGTTAGCTTTTAGATTTCCACCAGGATTTATATTATTATACCTCACTTATACCTCAGTATGATTGCTTGTCATATCTAATAGAGGGAGAGGAACAGGCAAAACATCCATCCATCCTGCAGATCTTTATAGCTATGAGAGCATTTCTGTTCACCCAGCAGATTCCACTGAGTTTCCGTGGGGAAAGAGTCCAATTTGAGATATGTTGCAAATGTGGATGCCATAGGTTGGAGCAACTGATAGCATATAGGACATAGCAGAATGGGAAGGGCCAATGATAACATAGAGATTTGATTACAGGTGATTAGGAGGGTGGTGGTATTGACACATGTGAGGAAAGGAAAAAAAATATGTTTGAAAGGGAAAAGGATGGGTTCAGCTTGGCCCTTTCTGAGCATGAACATCCTGATGTTTCCACCATAGAAAACATCTGGTTGGAGATTTCTTCTTGATGGTTTGGAGAATAATATTAAAACTCTAAAGTAGGTCCAGGTTAGAGCTGTAGCACTGGGAACATGCACCTTTAGCTGGTAGCTGAAATCATGAAATTAGGTCAAGTACCCAAAGGACAATAAAGCAAGGGGACAAATATGTTCAAGGGAAAATCTTTAGGAGGTACCTTAATCCAGAAGGAATGATGAAAAATAGCAGCTAGAGAAAGAGCTAAAGAGAGAAACAGGAGGAGAATCAAGTGATGAAGACATCATGGAATCCTAAAGAGGTAACCTTTCAAGAAGAGATTGTAGGACAGACCAAAAATATATATGCATATGGATTTGGCCCTCAGAACATAAGAGAATGAATGTGGAAATCCAGAAATCCAGAAGACAAATCAGCAATCATGGAAGAGCAAATTCTGGGCCTGTTTTATGGCCAAAGACTTCTGCCAGTAATTGGCCCTAGTTCAAGTCTAAGAGGATGGTCACTGATAACTTATCACTGACAGCTTCCATGAAGAGTCACAGAATAGAGAGCTATGCTAAGGGTGAGAAACCTCTGTACAATTAGGAGTTCAACATTTTTCTTTGTAGACTTTTTCCCTAAGCCTAGTTCTTTTAGCAATCATAATCATAAATTTAATGCCAAAAATGTGGTTATTTTACTTAAAAAATAAGGAACTGTGCTACTAAATTTGTCCAAATCCCATACACTTCAGTTGAAGTTAGAATAAAAACTAATTCTATTTATAAATGTATTTTCTATATTGGAAATAACATGTTTCTTCTGTGTATTACATCTACAGGGAACATTGCTGTTGTCCCAATTATCAAAACCATTGGATTAGGCCTTGGAATCTTAATCTGGGGATCATTTAATGCCTTAACTGGCTGGGCAAGCTCAAGGTAATTCAAGTCAAACTAGTTCAACTAAGATTTCCCGCACCCATATTCTATGTAAGGCAAGTGCTTACTGAGAGGAATAACATGTGATTCTTATTCTCACAGAGTTTATAGCTGATAAAACATACACATCAAATATGCCACCTTCTATTGCTATTTGCCCTAAATTCTTAATATGTAGAAATTAAATATATTTACAGGCTCACGCCTGTAATCCTAGCACTTTGGGAGGCCGAGGCGGGCAGATCACAAGGTCAGGAGATTGAGACCATCCTGGCTAACACGGTGAAACCCCGTCTCTACTAAAAATACAAAAAATTAGCTGGACGTGGTGGCGGACACCTGTAGTCCCAGCTGCTGAGGAGGCTGAGGCAGGAAAATGGCATGATCCCCGGAGGCGGAGCTTGCAGTCAGATGAGATCACGCCACTGCACTCCAGCCTGGGCAACAGAGCGAGACTCTGTCTCAAAATAAATAAATAAATAAATAAATAAATAAATAAATAAATAAATAAATATTCTAGATATTTGATTAAGATATAGTGTAGCATTAAATCTGGGAAACAGAGGTAGAGAGAGAAAAAGGAAACTGATGTTTATTGTCCCTTTCTATTGTGTGACAATTTGCTGGACATGTTCTATGCATCATTATCATCTCACTTTCACCAATACATGAAGTAAGCACTATCTTAGAGTAGATACACAAAGAGGTTAAGTAACTTACTGTAGGTCACAGAACTAAGAAGCTAGGATTCAAACCCAGGTCTTCCAGATCCAGAGCACATATTCTTCCCTCTAGAGCAAAGTTGGCAAACTATGGCCTGGTTTCCCAGCCATTTCTATAAATAACGTTTTATCAGAACACAGCCAAACCCATCCATTTAAGGACTGTCTATGGCTGTTTTTCTATTACAGTGGCAGAGTTGAGCAGCAAGGGAATAACTGACCCTCAAAGCCTAAATTATTTACGGTCTGGCCCTTGAGAAAAAGTTTGCCAGCCCCAGCTCTAGCATTGTGCTGTCCAATAGAGTAGCCAGAAACCACAGGAGGCCACTTATATTTAAATTTAAATTAATTTAAATTGATAAAATTAAACCTCTGGTTTCTTGGTTACACTAGCCACATTTGGTGTGCTCAGTAGCTACATATGGGGAGAGGCTACTCTTTTGTGCAGTGAAGATAGAGAACAGTCCCATCATTACACAAAGTTCTATCAGACTGGTGCTCTTGGTCAGCATTAAGATTAACATTCAAATCAATTTTGGAAAAATGAGTAGAATGTAGGGTGTTATTCTCATCTTACCTTTTGGACTCCCTTTCCACTCAAAGCATTATAACCACCTCAAAACAACAAAACAAACCAACTTACTAACTTCCAATACATTCTCTCCCATCCTTTCCCCATTCCCCACCTCCTACTATTTTTCTTTTTCTTTTTCTTTTCCTTCTTTTCTCCTTTCCTCTTGCCCCTGGATGGTTCTCAGTGATTCTTGGTGATGATCACAGCAATGTCAAGGTAGGAAAAAAAAAAATCTGTGGTGATGACAGAGCAGGGATATTTAACCTAGAAGTTTTTAAAAAGTCTACTCCAAACACTATACAATATCGTATACAATACAATATTGTAACCAATTAATTAACCTTCCATGAGTCAGGTGAACTATTTTTTCCTACTTCTTTTTTAGTCTTACTAAAGAGAAATTCACAAGTACTTTTATGTATACTAACTCATTTAATCTTTGTAACAAACTTATAAGGTAGGTACAATTATTATCCTATTTTAAACATGGGAAGCTGGGTATGTTGGCTAATGCTTGTAATCCTAGCACTTTGGGAGGCTGAGGTGGGTGGATTGCTTGATTTCAGGAGTTCAAGACCAGCAAAACTCTGTCTCTACTAAAAATACAAAAATTAGCCAGGCTTGGTGACAGGCACCTGTAGTCCCAGCTACTTGGGAGGCTGAGGTAGGAGAATAGATTGAATTCGGGAGGCAGAGGTTGCAATGAGCCAAGATCATACCACTGTACTCCAGCCTGGGTGACAGAGCAAGCCTCCATCTCAAAAAAAAATTGGAAATTGAGGCACAGTGAAAATAAATAACTTACCCAAAGTCACAGCTAATAAGTGAGAGAGCTGGGATTTGAACCAGGAATCTGGCCCCGAGTCCATGCCCTTAAACATTACAGTGAAACATCTTAACAATATTTAATTTGATGTGACTTTCTGGATTTTCAGGTTTGGCTGGTTTGGATTGGATGCAGAAGAAGTATCAAATCCGCTGCTAAATTACATTGGAGCCGGGCTCTCAGTAGTAAGGTACACAGTCATTTCTAGTGATTTTGCTGTTCTTTAAAACACGGAGAGTGCTTTTTTAAGGATCCTTATATGTTTACATTTTTTACACCTACATTTCATAAAATCCACATATTTGTTCCTCAGATTCTTCATTTACAATGACTGGTTTTAGAGGACAAAAAGTGCCAGATTTGGGGGACAGGAGACCCAGCTTTAGCTCTCCAAAACTCTGAGAACCTGGAAATCATTTAACTGCTCTTAAGCTTAGTTTTATCATCTATAATATGTAGAAAATCATAACACATACCTTATCAATGAGAATCAAATATTTTGCAAACTAAAACATGCTATTCAAAAAAGGCGTTCTGCTGGCTTCCTGATGTCCCTGGAGTAGTCACTGATTCTTTCTTCTACGTACGACTCACTTCCTGTCTCACCTAGTTTCCACTTCCCTGTCTCCTCACTCACTCTTCTCAACCTAGCTAGACAGCCACTCTTTCACCTGTGAGAGCACATACTCTTTTGAATGCCCATGTTTGGTTGCATCTGTGTCTAGCCGTATGCACTCTATGAATAAGGGCGAAAATGTCTTTGAATCTCTATATGGCAGTGTTCAGTCCATAAAACTTAATAGGAACTGGGTCACCTTAAATTTAGTCTTCTTTCCCCTCTGGATTCCATTTATATTCCCTGCCAGTTCTTTGCATAATGGATAGTACTGCCTAGAAAGATTTTAGTACTTTTTTTATTCTTCAGGGAAAGAACAGTATATTTGCCTTCCTTCAGCAATGATGGCTTTTCCCCAGCCACATTCAGGAACAATCTCTTTGTCATTGAAATGTTGCCTTAGAGAGTAGTCCCAGGCCAATTGGAGAAAAAAAATAACATAAATTATTCTAAAATAGCAGATTCCTGACTTTTTTTGGTTAGAGGCAATTTTATGTATTTTGTACAATTCACACAGAATTCTAACTCTGAATAGCTCTCTCAAAAATAATTTCTGTACACACCAAAACTGTAACATAGCATGGCTTAGTTCTGACTTAATGACAATTTAAGGCCAGTTTACCCAGTCTATCAGGCATTGTTTTCCTCCACACTTCTTCTTTATTTAGAAAAATACATTCTCTAAAATTGCAAATCAATTATTCATGTTCTACCACTTCCACCTATGTGGCCATGGGCAAATAACTTCAGTTCTCTAAGCTTTGGTTTCTCTATTTGTAAAGAGGGATAATAATAGCACCAACCTCATAAAGTATTTTGAGGGTTAAATGAAATAAAATATGTTTAGTGCTTCATATAGTGCTGATTACATGGTTAATGCTCTACATGTTAGTTGCCATTACAATTATTTTATTAATAACATTTATGTTCAATTACTGTTTCCCTGTTGGGTATTTGTTGCCCAGCTTTATGTTCCACTAGGCAGTGCCCCTGAGGAACCCTGTAGCTCAATTTGAACTTGGTCTGTAGCAAGGAAATTCAAGAACTCTTCCTGTAGTGCATCTAGGTTCCCTTCTATGTTTCCCTGCTAAGAGGAGTTTCTGGAATATGTCATTTCATTATTTTAACTCGGTTAAATCAGTTTGTTCTGGAGGGTATTCACTGAATAAACTTGGAGCTTCATGGTCCATGTAAAGACACTTGAAATATGTTTGCATCCGTTTAGGATATTGCTTTTCTTTTTAAAATTAAAATTATTGCTTCTATCCCCTGTATAGTCTAATTTTTTGTTTTGTTTTGTTTTGTTTTTTAGAGATGGAGTCTTGCTCTGTCACTCAGGCTGGAGTGCAGTGGAGCCATCTCGGCTCACTGCAAGCTCCGCCTCCCGAGTAGCTGGGACTACAGGCACCCGCTACCACGCCCAGCTAATTTTTTGTATTTTTAGTAGAGACGGGGTTTCACCGTGTTAGCCAGGATGGTCTCGATCTTCTGACCTTGTGATCAGCCCATCTTGGCTTCCCAAAGTGCTGGGATTACAGGCGTGAGCCATTGCACCTGGCCAGTCTAATTTTTAAAGATTGGTTAATTTCTAGCCTTACATTTTCTTTATGTGATATACAAAGTGTCTGTCAGTCTGTATACCAAAACCACTCCAGGTATTTTAAATAGGAGAGGATTTAACACAGGGAACTGTTTACAAGACCCAATTAAATAAGAAGAAAGGTGGTGTCACCCATAACCCTGAAACCCACACAATACTGCTGAATTGCCTCTGCCTGACCGACTGCTCCTGCTGAAACTACTGGAGGCACCACCAAAACATAATGTCTTCTCCCATCTTCTCAAATGATGCAAGTGCCTCCCACTGGCAGAATCTAGCTGCCAATAAAGTTTGGGAAATGTAATTTTCAGTCTTCCATGCTCCATGGTTCAGGAGAGAGTGTGTAAGGGTGAGAGCAAAGCTGATACCAAGAAACAATATTCAGGACACTCTGTTAAACATCTGCTTCCTTGAAGATCCAGGAGCCAGAGGTCTATAACAAGACCGATGTCCTTTTCAATTCAAATAATAATAACATGATTTGGATTATCTTTAAGGATCTGCTCTCCATTCTTTTGTCTTCTCATTTTATGTGCCTTCTCTGGAGGGTTATGTTTACTCCACAGCTTCATCTATTATTTTACAATGTGAGGAAACCCAAATCATTGTTTCTAGCTGTCACCTTTCCTCAAGCCACAGCCCTTCTTTCTTTTTTTTTTTTTTTTTATACTTTAAGTTCTAGGGTACATGTGCATAACGTGCAGGTTTGTTACATATGTATACTTGTGCCATGTTGGTGTGCTGCACCCATCAACTCGTCAGCACCCATCAACTCGTCATTTACATCAGGTATAACTCCCAATGCAATCCCTCCCCCTGCCCCCCTCCCCATAATAGTCCCCGGTGTGTGATGTTCTGCTTCCCGAGTCCAAGTGATCTCATTGTTCAGTTCCCACCTATGAGTGAGAACATGTGGCGTTTGGTTTTCTGTTCTTGCGATAGTTTGCTGAGAATGATGGTTTCCAGCTGCATCCATGTCCCTACAAAGGACACAGACTCATCCTTTTTTATGGCTGCATAGTATTCCATGGTGTATATCTGCCACATTTTCTTAATCCAGTCTGTCACTGATAGACATTTGGGTTGATTCCAAGTCTTTGCTACTGTGAATAGTGCCGCAATGAACATACATGTGCATGTGTCTTTATAGCAGCATGATTTATAATCCTTTGAGTATATACCCAGTAATGGAATGGTTGGGTCATATGGTACTTGTAGTTCTAGATCCTTGAGGAATCGCCATACTGTTTTCCATAATGGTTGAACTAGTTTACAATCCCACCAACAGTGTAAAAGTGTTCCTATTTCTCCACATCCTCTCCAGCACCTGTTGTTTCCTGACTTTTGAATGATTGCCATTCTAACTGGTGTTAGATGGTATCTCATTGTGGTTTTGATTTGTATTTCTCTGATGGCCAGTGATGACGAGCATTTTTTCATGTGTCTGTTGGCTGTATGAATGTCTTCTTTTGAGAAATGTCTGTTCATATCCTTTGCCCACGTTTTGATGGGGTTGTTTGTTTTTTTCTTGTAAATTTGTTTGAGTTCTTTGTAGGTTCTGGATATTAGCCCTTTGTCAGATGAGTAGATTGCAAAAATTTTCTCCCATTCTGTAGGTTGCCTGTTCACTCTGATAGTAGTTTCTTTTGCTGTGCAGAAGCTCTTTAGTTTAATCATATCCCATTTGTCAATTTTGGCTTTTGTTGCCATTGCTTTTGGTGTTTTAGACATAAGTAGAAAGCTGAAACTGGATCCTTTCCTTACTCCTTATACAAAAATTAATTCAAGATGGATTAGAGACTTAAATGTTAGACCTAATACCATAAAAACCCTAGAAGAAAACCTAGGTAATACCATTCAGGACATAGGCATGGGCAAGGACTTCATGTCTAAAACACAGCCCTTATTTCTAACTATGGACCAAACTACACATCTCTGCACACGTTCCACAGGTACCTCCTTTCAGTCTTATCTGAGATAACACACAGAAGGGAACGATGCTGGTCAGCACTTCACAAACACTAAACCATTTGTTCCTTTCTCTTTGCCTTCAACATTTCCCACTCAGAATTACTTTTCTTACTGGACCCTTCCCTGCAAACTGGTTCCTCTTCCTGAGTTCTTTCTCTCCATAGAAGGCCACAATTAAATTCAAATTAAAAACCTGTCATCTTTAATTTTTTTTTCCCTTTATATGCTATATCTAATCCTGTAAAAAAAAAAATTGAATGTTTCACAAGTTCTTCCTCTGCTTTCCCTCGGTCCCATCCTACCTACCCACTTGTATACATATGGTTGTAAAAAATCTCACATCTGGTTTCCCTGGTTCCATTCTTTCCTTTTGCCAGTATGGATAGCTTATATCTGCCCTACATCAGGGCATGTCACTGTCCTGTTTAAAAACCTTAAAACCTTTGAATGTTCCCTCACTAAATTCAGAATAAACCTGTCTCCTTAATCTGGCTTGTCACTTACAGTGCATCTATCCAGTCAGTGTTTCTAAACATGTTTCACCTTTCTCCCTGTATTATGCATTCATTGACCCAGGATTACACCATATTCCAGACATTTCCCTCAGCCTTGAAGGCCTTTTCCTCAGCCTCCTTGGCCATCATTTAATATCATTTGAGATTGTTCCATCCCATGTGATGTTTTCTTGATTTTCTTCTCTCTAGTTAGAATCTTCCCCTAAACTACCAAAACTTTTTATGCTTCTTCCATTATTGAAACTATCAGAGTCTACTTTGTATTATTTACACAGTCTTCTTTATTCCTGAACTGTAATTTCCTGAAGGACAAGCCCCATTATTTTCTATATATACCATTCATCCCACCATCACCATCAAACTTTCATATATAGTGTTTTACACATAACTGATTCTTAGTAAATGTTGACTTCAGTTGTCGGTGTAAATGCACGTGCACACACACAATTTTTACTAAGTGTGTGATGTATGGGATTGCAAATCTAGGCAAACTGGAAAGCTTGAAAATGTAAAGAATCCTTGGGCAAAACATCAAGTTTCCTTTTAAGTTACCTATGCCTTTGACAGCATTCATAGACTTTATCATGGAACTTTGTATTTGATGTACTGCACCAAGTTATTTTAAGTCTGTAGCCCAAAAGACTTTGTGATTTATTCGGTTTTATGTTCATATACATAAAATAAATTTAATTACCTTCTCGTTACTTATTGCCACCCACTCCCTTGATCTAACTCACTGGGATTCTTCTTTCTGATTTACCTATTCTTATGACTAGCATTAGTTGCACAGGCTCAAAATCATTGTGTAGTCTTGATTTATTTTTCATACTCAGTACCCCCTCATCCATCCATTTGGTAATTAAGGCTTTCTCTCTACTAACATGTTTTCAGATTTTATTTTTGCTAAAAGTACACTGAGAATTGTGTGCGCATTCTCATTTCATTTTCATCACAGCTCTGTGATGAGTGTATATCCCCATTTTTTAGATGAAAACTGTCAAGTCTCAGAGAGTGATTTGTTGGAGGGTTGTACACTTGTTTGAAATAAAACAATCAAGAGCCTTATGTATAGTGTCCTTTTATTTATTCATTTATTTTTTATTTTTTTACTTTAAGTTCCAAGATACATGTGCAGAACGTGCAGGATTGTTACATAGGTACACATGTACCATGGTGGTTTGCTGCACCTATTGACCCATCCTTTAAGTTCCCTCCCCTTGCCTGCCACCCGGCAACAGGCTGTGGTGTGTGTTGTTCCCCTCCCTGTGTCCATGTGTTCTCACTGTTTAACTCCAACTTATGAGTGAGAACATGCAGTGTTTGGTTTTCTGTTCCCAAGTTACTTTGCTGAGGATGATGGCTTCCAGCCTCATCCATGTCTCTGCAAAAGGATATGACTTCATTCCTCTTTATGACTGCAAAGTATTTCATGGTGTATATGTACCACACTTCTTTATCCAGTCTATCATTGATGGGCATTTGGGTTGGTTTCATGACTTTGCTATTGTAAATAGTGCTGCGATAAGCATACATGTGCATATGTCTTTATAGCAGAATGATTTATATTCCTTTGGGTATATACCCAGTAATGGGATGGCTGGGTCAAATGGTATTTCTGGTTCTAGATCCTTGAGGAATCACCACACTGTCTTCCACAATGGTTGAACTAATTTATATTCCCACCAACAGTGTAAAAGCATTCCTATTTCTCCACAGCTTCGCCAGCATCTATTGTTTCTGTTTTTTTTAATAATCACCATTCTGACTGGCCTGAGATGGTATCTCATTGTGGTTTTGATTTGCATTTCTCTAATGATCAGTGATGTTGAGCTTTCTTCATGTTTGTTGGTCATGCAAATGTCTTCTTTGGGGAAGTCTCTGTTCATATCCTTTGCCCACTTTTTGATGGAGTTATTTGTTTTTCTCTTGTAAATTTGTTTAAGTTCCTTGTAAATTCCGGATATTAAACCTTTGTTAGACAGGCAGATTGCAAAAAATTTCTCCCGTTCTGTAGGTCGCCTGTTCACTCTGATGATAGTTTCATTTGCTGTGCAGAAGCTCTTTAGTTTAATTAGATCCCATTTGTCAATTTTGGCTTTTGTTGCAATTGCTTTTGGCATCTTTGTCATGAAGTCTTTGCCCATGCCTATGTCCTGAATGGTATTTCCTAGATTTTCTTTCAAGGTTTTTATGGTTTTGGATTTTACATTTAAGTCTTTAATCCATCTTGAGTTAATTTTTGTATAAGGTGTGAGGAAGGGGTCTAGTTTCCATTTTCTGCACATGGTTAGCCAGTTTTCCTGGCACCATTTATTGAATAGAAGATCCATTCCCCATTGCTTGTTTTTGTCAGGTTTGTCAAAGATCAGATGGTTGTAGATGTGTAGTGTTGTTTCTGTGTTCTCTGTTCTGTTCCATTGGTCTATATGTCTGTTTTGGTACCAGTACCATGCTGTTTTGGTTACTGTAGCCTTGTAGTATAGTTTGAAGTCAGGTAGCATGATGCCTCTAGTTTTGTTCTTTTTTGCTTAGGATTGTCTTGGCTATACGGAGTCTTCTTTGATTCCATGTGAAATTTAAAGTAGTTTTTTTTTTCTAATTCTGTGAAAAATGTCAATGGTAGCTTGATGGGAATAGCATTGAATCTATAAATTACTTTGGGCAGTATGGACATTTTCATGATATCAATTCTTCCTGTCCATGAGGATGGAATGTTTTTCCATTTGTTTGTGTCCTCTCTTATTTCCTTAAGCAGGGGTTTGCAGTTCTCCTTGAAGAGGTCCTTCACATCCCTTGTTAGCTGTATTCCCTGGTATTTTGTTCTCTTTATAGCAATTGTTAATGGGAATTCATTCATGATTTGGCTCCCTGCTTGTCTATTGTTGACGTAAAGGAGTGTTTGTGATTTTTGCACATTGATTTTTTATCCTGAGACTTTGCTGAAGTTGCTTATCAGCTTAAGGGGTTTTGGGGCTGAGATGGTGGCGTTTTCTACATATAAAGTCATGTCATCTGAAAACAGAGACAATCTGACTTCCTCTCTTCCTATTTGAATACCCTTTATTTCTCTCTCACCTGCTTGCCCTGGCTGGAACTTCCAATACTATGTTGAATAGGAGTGATGAGAGAGGGCATCCTTGTCTTGTTCAAAGAAATCCTTCTCAGTTTTCAAAGGGAATGCTTCCAGCTTTTGCCCATTCAATATGATATTGGCTGTGGGTTTGTCATAAATAACTCTTATTATTTTGAGATATGTTCCATCAATACCTAGTCTATTGAAAGTTTTTAACATGAAGGAATGTTGAATTTTATCAAAGGTCTTTTCTGCATCTATTGACATAATCATGTGATTTTTGTCTTTGGTTCTGTTTATGTGATGGATAATGTATATTGATTTGCATATGTGGAACCAGGCTTGCATTCCAGGGATGAAGCTGACTTGATCATGGTGCATAAGTTTTTTGATGTGCTGCTGGATTCAGTTTGCCAGTATTCAGATTCAGTTTGCCAGTACTGAGGATTTTCACCTCAATGTTCATTAGGGATATTGGCCTGAAGTTTTCTCTTTTCATTGTGTCTCTGCCTGGTTTTAGTATCACGATGATGCTGGCTTCATAAAATGAGTGAGTGAAGAGTCCTTCCTTTTCAATTGTTTGGAGTAGTTTCAGAAGTATTGGTAGCAGCTTCTCTTTGTACCTCTAGCAGAATTTGGCTGTGAATCCATCTGGTCCTGGGATTGTTGGGATTTTTTTTTTTTTTTTTTTTTTTTTTTGGTTGGTAGGCTATTAATTACTGCCTCAATTTCAGAACTTGGTATTGGTTTATTCAGGGATTCAAATTCTTCCTGGTTTAGTCTTGGGAGGGTGTATGAGTCCAGTAATTTATCAATTTCTTCTGGATTTTCTAGTTTATTTGCATAGAAGTGGGTTTTTTTGTTAGTTTTGTTTTGTTTTGAGATGGAGTCTCACTGTGTTGCCCAGGCTGGAGTGCAGTGGTGCAATCTCAGCTCACTGCAACCTCTGCCTCCTGGGTTAAATGATTCTCCTGCCTCAGCCTCCTGAGTAGCTGGGATTACAGGCACCTGCAACCATGCCTGGCTAACTTTTGTATTTTTAGTAGCGATGGGGTTTCACCATGTTGGCCAGGCTGGTCTCAAACTCCTGACCTCAAGTAATCCACCCCTTAGCACCCCCTTAGCACCCCCCTTAGCACCCCCTCAAAGTGCAGGGATTACAGGTGTGAGCCACTGCACCCAGCCTGCATAGAAGTGTTTATAGTATTCTCTGATGGTAGTTTGTATTTCTGTGGGGTCAATGGCGATATCCCCTTTATCATTTTTTATTGTGTCTGTTTGATTCTTCTCTCTTTTCTCCTTCATTAGTCTAGCTAGCAGTCTATATATTTTGTTAATTTTTTCAAAAAACCAGCTCCTGGATTCATTGATTTTTGGGGGGTTTGTGTGCGTGTGTGTGTGTGTGTGTCTATCTCCTTCAGTTCTGCTCTGATTGTGGTTATTTCTTGTCTTCTGCTAGCTTTTGGATTACTTTGCTCTTGCCTCTGTTGCTATTTTAATTGTGATGTTAGGGTGTCAGTTGGAGATCTTTCTAGTTTTCTGATGTGGGCATTTAGTATTATAAATTTCCCTCTTAACACTGCTTTAGCTGTGTCCCAGAAATTCTGGTACCTTGTCTCTTTGTCCTTATTGGTTTCAAAGAACTTCTTTATTTCTGCCTTAATTTTGTTTTTTACCCAGGAGTCATTCAGGAGCAGGTTGTTCAATTTCCATGTAATCTTGTGGTTTTGAGTGAATTTCTTAATCCTGAGTTCTAATTGATTGCACTGTGGTCTAAGATACTGTCTGTGATTTCACTTATTTTGCATTTGCTGAGGAGTGTTTTACTTCCAATTATGTGATCAATTTTAGAATAAATGCTATGTGGCACTGAGAAGAATGTATATTCTGTTGATTTAGGGTAGAGAGTTCTGCAATGTCCATTAAACCCACTTGATCCAGAACTGGGTTCAAGTCCTGAATATCCCTGTTAATAGCCTGTTACTTTTCTGTCTTATTGACCTGTCTAATATTGACAGTGGGGTGTTAATGCCTCCCATTATTATTGTGTGGGAGTCTAAGTCTCTTTGTAGGTCTTTAAGAAATTGTTTTATGAATCTGGGTGCTCCTGTATTGGGTGAATATATATTTAGAATAGTTAGCTCTTCTTGTTGAATTGTTCCCTTTACCATTAGGTAATCCCCTTCATCTTTTTTGATCTTTGTTGGCTTAAAGTCTGTTTTGTCAGAGACAAGGATTGCAATCCCTGCTGTTTTTTGCTTTCCATTTGCTTGGTAAATTTTCCTCCATCCCTTTATTTTAAGTCTATGTGTGTCTTTGCATGTGAAATGGGTCTCCTGAATACAGCACACTTATAGGTCTTGACTCTATCCAATTTGCCAGTCTGTGTCTTTTATTTGGGGCATTTATCCCATTTACATTTAAGGTTAATATTGTTATGTGTGAATTTGATCCTGTCATCCTGATGCTATCTGGTTATTTTGCACACTTGTTGATGCAGTTTCTTCATAGTGTCATTGATCTTTATGTTTTGGTGTGTTTTTGCAGTGGCTGGTACTGGTTTTTCTTTTCCATATATAGTGCTTCTTTCAGGAGCTCTTGCAAAGCAGGCCTGGTGGTAACGAAATCTCTCAGCATTTGCTTGTCTAGAAAGGATTTTATTTCTCCTTCACTTTGAAGTTTCGTTTGGCTGGATATGCAGTTCTGGATTGAAAATACTTTTCTTTAAGAATATTGAATATTGGCTCCCAATCTCTTCTGGCTTATGGAGTTTCTTCTGAGAGATCTGCTGTTACTCAGATGGGCCTCCCTTTGTAGGTGACCTGGCCTTTCTCTTGGCTGAGCTGCCCTTAACATTTTTTCCTTCATTTCGACCTTGGAGAATCTGATGAGTATGTGTTTTGGGGTTGATTTATCATGGAGTATCTTAGTGGTGTGCTCTGTATTTCCTAAATTTGCATGTTGGCCTGTCTTGCTGGATTAGGGAAGTTCTCCTGGATAAAATCTGAAGTGTGTTTTCCAGCTCGTTTCCATTCTCCCCATCTCTTTCAGGTACTCCAATCAATCATAGGCTCAGTCTTTTTACTTAGTGTTATATTTCTTAGAGACTTTATTCGTTCTTTCTTCCTGTAATCTTGTCTGCATGCTTTATTTCAGCAAGGTGGTCTTCAAACTCTGCTGTCCTTTCTTTTGCTTGTTTGATTTGGCTACTGATACTTGTGTATGATTCACGAAGTTCTCATGCAATGTTTTTCAGCTCCATCAGGTCATTTATGTTTCTCTCTAAACTGGTTATTCTTCTTAGCAGCTCCCCTAATCTTTTATCAAGGTTCTTGGCTTCTTTGCATTGGATTAGAACATGCTCCTTTAGCTTAGCAGAGTTTTTTATAACCCATCTTCTGAAGCCTGCTTCTGTCAGTTCATCCATCTCATCCTCCATCCAATTCTGCACCCTTGCTGGACAGGCATTGTGATCATTTGGAGGGGAAGAGGCACTCTGGCCTTTAGGGTTTTCGGCATTTTTTCATCAATTCTTTCTCATCTTCATGAGTTTGTCTAGTTTCGATCTTTGAGGCTGCTGACCCTTGCATGGGGTTTTTTGTGGGGACATTTTGTTGTTGTTGATGCTATTGTTGTTGTTTTCTGTTATTTTTTCTTTCAATGGTAAGGTTGTAGCAGGATGAGCTGCAGACAAAACTCCTCAGACACCGAGTTCAAGAAGGAAGTAGTTTATTCGGCCTGGCGCATTGGGCAAGACTCCTGTCTTAAGAGCCAAGCTCCCCAAGTGAGCAATTCCTGTCTCTTTCAAGGGCTCACAACTCTAAGGGGGGGTCACATGAGAGGGTCGTGATCAATTGAGCAAGCAAGGGGTACGTGACAGGGGGCTGCAGGCACCGATAATCGGAACGAAACAGAATAAGACAGGGATTTTTACAATGCCTTTCCATACAATGTCTGGAATCTATAGATAACATAACCGGTTAGGCTGGGGGTCGATCTTTAACTACCAGGCTTAGGTCAGGCAGGCCCAGGCCCGGTTTCAGGTCTGGTTCATTGGTTTTGGGTCTGGTTCCTAGGCGCCGGGCTACTGCCTTTAGTTTTGCTTCTCTTTCCTTTTCTGAATATAAAACAATATGAGAGGGTCTGTCTCTCTTCTCTCATTTCCTCCCTTTAAGACTCTCACTTTTTATTAGTGGGAATTCTCACTCTTATTTTTGCTACTTATGTCTTCCTGTGCAATAGATTGATAGTGATTCATATAGTACATATGTGCTGAAGCATTTTGGTGAACTAAGGTAGCGATGAAGCTTTTTATCATTTAGAAGTACAGGTAGCAAACGAGGGAGCAGTAAGCAGGTTCTTATTACTATTATAACTCCTATTGTAAGAGTTTTATATCTTCTTAGTGCTGGGAACTAATTTCTAAACATGGCCTCAGGATCAAATCTATGCCACACTTGCACAGGCACATGTGCCAGTTTCGTTATATCTTTAACTATGTCTTCAACTACTTGCCGTTGATCATCTGCGTGTAGACAGCAATTAGTGAGGTTAAATTTTCTACAAAATTATCTTTCAGCTGCTAGCAAGTAGTTGAGAGTCAATCTATTTTGACAGATAGCATTTCTCATCTGAGTTTCTTGCCGGGCCAGAACAGTCAAGGTTTTACCGGTTTTATTAGTGATGATCTTCAAGACAGCTTGCAACCATATGATTTGGTTGAGCAAGTAAATGGGGGTCCAGTATCCTCATGAGTCATCTTGTGCCTAAGTGGCAGGCCTATAGTATTGTATAATTTTTTCAGGAGGCCGTTTATCATCTTTTTAATTATCTGTGGCTACACTTCACTTTTCGCGGGAAGCATAGACAGAGAAGCTTAGGAGTTTGCCTGTTGTTATGGGCATGAGAAAGAAAGATGGTTTAATAGTGCCGATAACACAACTACCTGTCCACCGCTCAGGTAACTTAGCATAGGCCTTATGTCTACATCTCTAGTATAACCTAGTGGGGGCTGTCCAGTCCCAGAGGGATACTGGGTGGGCCTAAGCGGTCTGCAACTTTGGGAATTTACTAAATGGATTTTCTTAGTATGGTTTGAACTGTACTAGGTGGCTGTTTTTGTAGTACTATTATACAGTTTTTGCCTAAGGCAGCTGAATCTTTCTATAGGAAGGGTGAAGTCCTTTCCCACTCTTTCTATATAGTATTATCTAATGATTGAGGCTTTTAGGTCTTAGAAGCTATCAGGGTGATTTTTTTTGAGCCAGGAATTTATCAGGAACTGGGTCTGTAGGTACTAATTCTTGGGCTTCCTATGGCCATTGATCTCCCATTACAGTTTCTCCACATATATAGCATGAAGTGACATTGAGAGACTGGGCTACATGCTCGGCTAATTGCAAAAACAAATTTCTTGTTTTTCCTGGAATTTCTGGTACTGGCACATTCAGTTCATCACAGAAGGTTTGAAATACTGGCTCAGGAGAGCGTTTATAAACTTTTCTTCAAACTGTAATAGTTACTTAAAGATCCAGTCCAGCCTCATCAATTTTTAGGGTTACATATTCCCCTTTTTAGGGTTACATAATCCCCCCTCCAGCAAAGATTAAGGGGGTTAGTTATTACTGGTTCTAAGGGGTTCCACTGACTACTGGTACAGGAATGGCCACTTTTCTCTTTTTTGAAGGTGGACAGGATTTTTTTTTTTCATTTTTTATTTAAGTAGCCTGAATGACACAAGACCAGTATGTACATTTATTTTTACACAGTCTTAATTTATGATAAATGTACTTATTTTCTGTCATATAGCCTCTTTCTTAATTAAGAGAACTACATCTTATTTTTAACTTATTATTATTAATGACAGCACAGGCATCAAATTTTAAGGTGACTTGTTTGAGCACCTCTCTTTTTTTCTGTTTTGGCTAACACTTTACTTGTATCGTTTATGAGCCTTCACCAGTCTTCAATTTTTAATCTTATTTTAAAAACTGTGGTCATGTGAGGCTCAAATGGGTCATAACACACATCAGGTTGGTCATTTCTCGGGCTACATACCTTATATAGAATAATATTATGCAAACAAGTTTTTTTAGAGTTCCAGCACACTTATAATAACCATAAAATAACAGGACCGTAGCATCCTTTTGTCCTACCTCAGTGACTTGATGTATACACTGGGAATAGCCTTCAGTTTGAGGAAGGTCAGTTGAAGTCCTTACTGTACAAGTTCAAATTTTAAGGAGAATGAGTCTTTCAATGAGTTTCCTCATGCTTCAGCTGTGTGTGGACCAGTCAGCCTCCAAGTGTGACTAGAGCAGGGCTTGTCGTCTTCTTCAGAGTCACTTGGCAGGGATTGGTGAAGCTGCTCTCATCCACGTACGGCTCCCAGTCTACTGATGTTTAAGAGTGGTCTTGGGGTTGGGCCTACTAGAATAAACTGAGTCTAATACCTCTACACAGTTATGTTCAACTGGGCTCTCTGATACCGGGAGCAAGGTGACGGGGTTTAGGGTATTGTAAACTTCAGTGGTTATGTGGGGATTTTCACAGAGCAAGCTTTGGTAACTAGTTAGTCTAGCATTCGTTGGCTAATGATGTCCTTTGGTATTTATTAAAGTCACCACAGCATGGGGGGACTTTATGTTTAGGTTTTGCCGAAGAGTTAGCTTATCTGCTTCTTGTGCTAACAGGGCTGTTGATGCCAGGGCCCTTAGACATGGGGGCCAGCCTTTGGAAACCCCATCTAGTTTTTTGCAAGATAGGCCACTAGCCTTGGCCAGAACCCTACAGTCTGGGTTAAAACTCCAACTGCCATTTTTTTTTTTTTTTTTCTGACACATGGGGTGTAAAGGGTTTTGTCAAGCCAGATAGCCCCAGGGCTGGGGCACACATGAGTTTTTCTTTTAACTCATGAAAAGCTTGTTGCTGTTGGTTGTAATAAATGTAGTTTATCTAATCTACATTTTTATTAACTGTCACCTACTAAAATATTGACTTAAATCCTGTAGCTATCTGATTTTAAGCTTTAAATTGATCTGGTATTCTTTGTGGGGCTCCAATTGCATCTAAATAGATGTGAGAGTTGAAAGACCTATAAGGGGCTTCTCTCACTTTACAATGTCTTATTTTTTTCTCCTTCTGGTTGATGAAATGCCAGGGTGAAAGGGATAACCAAATGGACTAACGCACAAGTGCCAGTCTAGTTATTCAGCAGAGTGCCCAGTAAAGGTCCACCACAATACCACCACACATCCACTCGGGGAAGAAGAAGGGCTCACTGATGGATAAGCTCTTGAAAATTCTTAAGCTCATCACATCCCTTCGGGTCTCCAAGGAATGCTAAGTTTCCTGCCTGTAATGAGAGACACGAAGTGAACTTAGTGTTGGGAGACGGAAGCTGGATGGCCCTTGGGGGCTGACCCGCAGGGTGCCGGACTTCGGGATATAGCAGAGAGAGCTTGCCATGACTTATTACTCCAGGCTATAGAATCCTGGAAAAGAGCTACCATGCAGCTTTTGCCTGGTTGACTGGAGGACCACCTTAGTGGAGAGGAGGACAATCTGGGCCTCTGGCCTGCCATGTGTACAAGCATAACAATTGCTTTTGTTTAATGTGCAGATGGAATAGTTGATCCATTTTAACCAGGCATTTGCATCTTGGTATCCTGTCTTAATTGCTAAAGTTTAAGTCTTTAACTTCTATGATCCTCTAGCAAAATGAATGTATGATTTTTATACCAGATAAACTAAATCTTACCTTTATATTAGTGTGTTATTAATGTTAAACCTAATTTTAATAAAATCTTGTAGACATATTTATCCAATTTTTAATGTTTGACCATAAGGTAAGATTTTATAGACTCTTTTTAACCTTATAATTTTTGCAAAGAGCAGATTGGTGCTTTAAAAAAAAAGCCTGCTATGCTTTTATTTTAATGTCCAGTTTACAGAAAAACTGGATGATACCTCTTTAACTTTAGCCAATGTTTACATACAGAATTTTCTCTCTAATATTTTAAAACTTGATTAAACCTTTAAAACAAAATATACATATTTTTAACCTTTTAATGTAGATAAATATTTATATTATTATGCCTCCTTATAATTCTTTTATCAAAAGTATATTTTATTTTCTTTATACAGCTTGCACATAAACTTTTATTTTTTTTTAGTTTTACATTCAGGAGGCCTTTTTACTTTTAAATTATACTGCATTTCTTGCATAAATTCTTTTTTGTAACATTTTTCTATTTCACGACTTTGACAGACAATTCTTTGACATGCTTTAACTTTCTGACTTATTACAAATATTTTTTTTCTTTAAACAACCAGTTAATTTATTTCAGGACAAGAATTTACCACATAATACTCTTTTTACATAAATTCCACCCCCACTATTTTTCTTTCCTTTTTTTATTTTTTATTTTTTTGAAGATGATAACTATTCTCTTCTGAAACGAACTTCTTTTATGTCTATGAGCTCGACTGCATAAGGCCACAAGAATAGAAGTTAGTATAATACATATTACACTGTTAACTTTTAGCAAACTTTACTTTTGTTGAAAACCTTGTAAGTTTGGGATTTTAATTGTCCTTTGCTATTAATAAGACCTTGTTTTGTCCAAATTAATTTAGAATTGGTATAGATAGCTTTTTATTTTTCCTAACAGAATAGCCTCATACCTTAAGATTTTTGAGTTAGTAAGTTACTTTTTTGCTTTTTTTATTTAGGATAGTTCTGAACTGAACTAGTGAGGTGTGCTCACAATGAGGTTTCCCCTAAAAGTTATTTATTTATTTATTTTTTTCTGTTAACAAAGCAGTTGCCACTACAGATTGAATGCTTTTGGGCCATCCACGGGTTACTGGGTTAAGGATTTTTGATAGGAAGGCCTCAGTGCTTTCAGGATACGCCCATGTTTATACTAACAACAAAGCGGTATTGCAGCAGTATAGGGTTACAGAGAATACTTTCAATTATCAATTACAGGTTTCAAGTTTACTTTGGCTTTTAAAGGAATAGGGTACACTTTTTCTTCTTAACTACTTGTATATATCTCTCTTTCTCTCTTTGACTTTGTCTCTCTCTCTTTGACTTTCCTTTTGCCTCTGTCTCTTCCTCTCTCTCTTCTTGCTTATGTTGGAGTTGTCTCAACCACTGTGGAGAGATCTAAAACCAGCTGTAACTAAGCATCTATGTACAGAAACTGGTCTGGGTGCCCTGGATTTACAGGTTACCTTGTGCCATACCTTTGAAACAAGGGACCTGTCCAGGCTTCCTTCTGATGGCCAACCTACCTTTAATGCTGGCCAGTCTACTTTACACTAAGTTTTAAGTTTTCCTGGTGTCATAATACTCCACAGTCTCCTTTAAATCCTTTCTTGAAAATTTTCAACATAGTTCTTAGTAGGATGGGCTTATTGTGCCTGACCCATGCTTCTTTGAGACACAACACCACGTTCATGCCACACGCACACCACAAAACAAAGAACGGGTAAAAAGGGCACACACACACTTTTGCAGTTTATACCAAACCAAAATCAAGACCAAAATCAGAGTATCCAGAAATCCAAGCCAGATCAAAACCAAAACAAAGTATCAAGCAATCCAAGTCAAGTCAAAAACAAAAACCAAAGTGCCAATACAGGCACACCGTGGGTGATCAGGCCATGCTTACACTCAAATAGAGTAGGCAAGTTCCCAAGACCAGTCCTGTCAAGCAATTCAAGCCAAGTCAAAACCAAAACCAAAACCAAAGTGCTGATAAAGGCACGCCATGGGTGATCAGGCCATGCTTCCACTCAAATGGAGTGGGCAAATTCCCAAGACCAGTCCTATCAAGCAATTCAAACCAAGTCAAAACCAAAACCAAAACTAAGCCAAAGTACCGATAAAGGCACGCCATGGGTGATCAGACCAAGCTTCCACTCAAACGGAGTAGGCAAGTTCCAAAGACTAGTCTTACCAAGTTTTAGATGTCCAGACCCCAAGTACTAGTTCCTTCCTGGTGTTCAGCCACTGCGTTGATCCTCCATGGAGGCCTGCCACACACTGCTCTGGTGAGGCGTCCCACTGGGGCAAATGCCTACCCAGGAGTGCTCTCAGGATCCGCCTCTCTTGGGCTAGTCAGAGTCTCCCCAGGGATGTTCCATAAGGCAGGCTTAAACTGCCTAAGGAGCTGCCTCGACCTTCTGCCAATCATCTCACTTCCCGGTCAGGGAACCAAGAAATGTAGCAGGAGGAGCTGCAGACAAAACTCCTCAGACACCAAGTTAAAGAAGGAAGTGGTTTATTTGGCCGGGGGCATCGGGCAAGACTCCTGTCTTAAGAGCTGAGCTCCCTGAGTGAGCAATTCCTATCCCTTTTAGGGGCTCACGACTCTAAGGGGGTCCGCCTGAGAGGGTCGCGATCGATTGAGCAAGCAGGAGGTATGTGACTGGGGGCTGCAGGCACCAGTAATCAGAATGAAACAGAACAGGACAGGGATTTTTACAATGCCTTCCCATACAATGTCCGGAATCTATAGACAACATAACCAGTTAGGCCAGGGGTCAATCTTTAACTACCAGGCTTAGGTCAGGCAGGCCCAGGCCTGGTTTCAGCTCTGGTTTCTTGGTTTTGGGTCTGGCTCCTAGGCGCCGGGCTACTGCCTTTAGTTTTGCTCGTCTTTCCTTTTCTGAGTATAAATCAATATAAAACAATATAAGAAGGTCTGTCTCTCTGCTCTCAGGGTCACTCATCTGTAGGGCTGCTGTGGTTTGCTGGGGGTTTGCTTCTGGCCCCGTTCATCTGGTTCGCTCCCGCGCTTAGAGCTGTCACTCAAGGAGGCTGAAGGACAGCAAAGACAGGTGCCTTCTCCTTCATCCGGGATCTCTGACCCCAAGGGGCACCAACCCGATGCCAGTAGGATCACTCCTATGTAGGGTGTCTGACAACCCCTGTCAGAGGATTTCACCCAGTTGGGTGGCATGGGGAACAGGATCCATTTACGGAAGTGCTTTGACTGTCCTTTTTGGAGGGGGTGAGCTTCGCTGGGGGGAAACCCACTCATCTGGTCTATCCAGATTCCTCAGAACTGCTGGAGGGAAGGCTAACTCTGCTGGTCTGCAGAGACTGTGGCCAACCCTCCCGCTAAGGGAGGCCCAGGGAGGCTCGGGTTCTGTCCCTGAGCCTGGGGCTAGACTTGTTCGAGTTCCTGCAGGGAGGCCCCGCCCAGTGAAAAAGGGTGGGTTAGGGTGAGGCCTGAAGAGGTGCTCTGGCCACAGTCTGCCACAGCCAGTGTGCTGGGCTTTGGGGAACACTTCTTGGGGACCAAGTTCTCCAGCCTCCCTGGCTCCAGCAGTGAAAAAGCATGGCCTGGAGCTATAGAGCTGGATACTACCCTTCCCCCACCCAGGGAGCTTAGCATGTTAGACAGTAATGAGTCCCAGTGCTGGCTGTTGCCCCTTCCCCAAGGAGCTCAGACCGTTTAGGCAGCAGGCAGCTGCAGCTGTGGTGCTGGTGTCACCCCACCCTTCGGGAGCTCAGCAGGCTTAGGCAGATTCCAGCAGAGAGGCTGTTGAGAATCTGCATGGCTCTAGTGTTGGGACTCTAGGCCCCAGTGGCATAGGTTTGCGAGTGGGATATTCCAATCTGTGGGTTGCACAGTTCTATGGAAAAAGCATGGTTTCCCCAGCTGGGTAGCATGCTCACTCACCAGTTCCCTTGGCTGGGGGTGGGGGCCCTGCAGCCCTGTGTGGCTCTCAGGTGGGCCACTAGATCACACCGCTTTTCCTTCCTGACCTTTATTACATCAGCCACCTAGTCAGTTCTGATGAGAGAATCTAGATACCTTGGTTGCCAGTGAAGGATTCACACACTAATTATCATTTTTTTTGATGTGACCCTCTGATTGCTGCTGTTGCTAGTTGACCATCTTGGTCCCACCCATCCTATCTGTGGATTTCAAGTATTTTCTTTTTTTTTTTTTTTTTTTGAGACAGAGTCTCGCTCTGTCACCCAGGCTGGAGTGCAGTGGCCAGATCTCAGCTCACTGCAAGCTCCACCTCCCAGGTTCACGCCATTCTCCTGCCTCAGCCTCCCTAGTAGCTGGGACTACAGGCACCCGCCACCTCACCCGGCTAATTTTTTGTATCTTTTAGTAGAGACGGGGTTTCACCGTGTTAGCCACGATGGTCTCGATCTCCTGACCTCGTGATCCACCCATCTCAGCCTCCCAAAGTGCTGGGATTACAGGCTTGAGCCACCGCACCCGGCCGGATTTCAAGTATTTTCTAACATATCATTCTGTATTGCTTATTAGAAAAACGCACAGGTCTATACAGAGTAGAGGGTTTTTAATTGTATAATTTTGAGAACAAAATGCCAATTAATGTCTAATATTAACCTTACAAATATATATATATAATATGCACACACAGAAATACACACATATATACACAAATATATGTGTGCAAATATATATATATAATACGTATAAAACACACACATTTATATATACTGATTTAAATATACTCATATAATTAGTCTTTATGCATTCAATTTTACTACGTGTTAAATATCTTGAGGACCCTGAAGGAGATATATGGTTTCCACTGTAGGGCTGGAAAGGCGTGATACCTTTCTTCTCTATCATAAGGGTCATGGCTGACACTCCTATAACAAAAGACAGGTTGATGAGACAAAAACATAACAAATTTAATCAAAGTTCTGCATGACATGGAACCTGAAGACCCAAAGACGCAGGGAAAAAACATCTGTTTTTCTGCTTAGATTTGAAGATTTGACAGTCATGTAGAAATGTAATTACACAAAGGGTGTGATCTAATGGTAATAGACTGAGGGGAGAAACACAGCAAAACCTGCCTGTTCAGATTCTTCTTGGTCTCTTTGTGTAGTATTTCTTCCTCCTTGATAGGCAGCAGGACCCCTCTGGAATGAGAGTCTTATGATCTAGACAAGGTAGGTCAGAGAATTTCTTTATAGCCAGCTCCTACACAGAAAGTAGAGGGTTGGGAGTTGTTAGAGTAACTGATCTAGGTTTCATGGCTGGCTTTGAGGAAGAGGGATTCTAGTGTCCATGACTCATCTTGGAGAAGAGGAATTCTAATTTCTGTGGTCTGCTTTGTGGGAGAAAGGTGAGTGGAAGCCATCAAGGCGTGAGGAAGTCAGAGAGAGACTTGCCTTCTAAGGTTGCTTCTAAGGCCTTCCAATCTCCTATAGCTCAAAGCACTCAGCATGCCAAAGTGCCGTAATTTGGGGTATCATTTTTGGACCCCAACACTGGCTTCTATTGAATTAGAAAATCTTTAGAGAAAAAAGATTATATTGTGGAAAATGGTCTAGATTGTGTGGTAACTATTCTTAGTGTTGTGGGGATTCAAAGAGGAAGATTCAGTGAGGACTGGCCCAAGGGGAAGTTTTTTTTTTTAAACCACATTCAACACTTCAACTCTTGTTTAGTTTGGATAGGACACAGAGTATGTAGGGTGTCCAGCTAAGGAAGAAAGAGAAGCAGGTGCAAGTCATTGTGAAAATTTTGGGAGGGGGTTGGTAGAGAGCTTGGAGCAGGGAGTGGTCAGGCATAGAAGCCCATACGAGGATTTATGTTGAGATACGTTGGGTGGAACATAATGCAGAGAGCCATAAAAATCAAAAAGGAAAGTTAAATCTCATATGGAAAGGAATATGAAACTATTCATGTTTTAAAGCAAGTAAGAGGTTGAACGAAGAAACCTAACTAGAACATTTTAATTTTTACACAAAAGATAGCACATGATAGACACTCTTCTGGACCTAGCTAACTACCCTATTTCAGTGTCATATATGCTTTGAAAGCTTATTTTGTTTGAAATGTTGAACCATGCAAATATGTTTTAAAAGTATTTCAAAAGAGATGTTAAAAGTATCCCAACGTTGTTCATCTTCTCAAGTTAATTTAATCTTTGGACACATTTTAACAAATGTGCATGACTTAAAAGCCAAGAGTAAGTGAGGCATTTGTTTCAAAGATACAGGACATCCATAGTGTATTATGAGAGAGATGTTAAAGGGAAAAAATGTCACTCGACTTAAATGTATGTTTTTATCTCTTAAACTATATCCTGGAGATCTTTCCATATCAGAGCATAGAGATCATCATCATTCCATTTTTACAGCTGCATAGTATTCCATTGCATGACCATGTAGGCCACCTCACCTGCGTTTGAGTGTACCTGTCTGAGTGGTCCTGGGGCAGGATTGGTGAGGTCAAGAGTGGACACACTGGTGGCCTCAGTAGATCACCCCAGATTCCCCTCTGTGGGAGTTATACAGTTCTGCACTTCTACCAGCAGTATCTAAGAGTATCTGTCCCCTAGCGTTTGTCCAACTGAGGATGTTCAACTTTTGAAGTTGGTCAATATGATAGCTAAGAAATATTATTTCAATGTAGTTTTCATTTGCATTTCTTTTACAATGTGATTTCAAAGTTAAGGGAAAGATCTGATGTGGAAGGAAAGCTTATGAGTTTAGCCTTTAGCCTGTTGTAATTAAGGAAAATGAGAAACATCTAAGAGAATGGGAGTTCTGGCAAAACGGCAGGACCACTGAAGGGGCAATTTGAAAGTAATCATTGTATTATTAGGATCTGATTATTTAAGGTGTGTGTTTTTTTCTTCAAAATCAAGCAGCTTGATATAAACCAGTATTATGACAAATATCACTAAACTTTATTTTCCTTGCAGTGCTTTCATATTTTTGTTCATCAAGAGTGAAATACCAAATAACATGTGTTCCGTGGATACCACTCCATTAATAACAGAGCCTGTGAGTATAGTATGAGAGACAACTTGATTTGAAACATAAAATTAAGATAAATGGAAAATACATAAATTTTAAACACAGATGAAAAAGTGGTATTTGCTCATCACTCCTGGCTATGTAAAATATCTTAGCTTATTTATTGTGGCTAAGTCTATGTAGCAATCAATCAGTATTTCCACAGTTGAGCTTCTCAGCTAGCACACAGGTTTATTTATTTTGATTAACAGATCTCTGCTAGGTGATATATATATATATATAACCCCATGTTTTGTAATGATTTAAAGATTCCTACAATAGAGGAACCCTAAATACTGCAGAGGAATGTGAAAGTAACTTTAGAAAGGAGGAGGAAGGAGGTTTTGAAGTTGGCCCAGGGGAGAATAGACCATAGGAAGCCCATGAAAGGTAAGTGAAGTCGTATGAGAGTAGGAATTGTATCCCATTCTACCCAAAGTGAAAAACAGAAAAGATGATAGGAGTCACTGTTTTGACCTTGAAGAATCTAAATTAGTCTGGAATAGTAAATCTGAGTGAAATAGGAGCAACTTTTTAAAGGGACCTGATAAAGCACAAGTGTCAGCAGCTACATGTACAAA
>NC_045436.1:31218369-31247529 GCF_002776525.5 Piliocolobus tephrosceles | reverse complement strand
GGCCATTGCACTTGAGTCACTGGAAAGATACAGGCTATGACCAAGTCAAATCAGATACTGGTTTTCACATTGTTTTCCTAGGACCTTAATACATTTTTAAAATATTTTCTCCCTATTCCTATCTATAAAATACACAAAATATGTGTGGAACACACTACAGAATGTTTGTTGAATACCCTGACTGTGATAGGACTGGCCTTTTTGATATTGCACTCCACAGATATCCGACTATTATCTCTATTTTTTATTCTCAAGAGTTTGATCTAGTCTGTGTTGTGTTTTCCACACTTCCTATTTCCCTTGTGTTATTTTCCAACTCACTATTTTCTTTAACTCTGGAAAGCCCTCTTATCCAGTTTGCAAATAAGGCAATAAATAAAACATAACAGAAAACATTAACAAAGTCTCATACAATAATGGACAATGGACGGACAAAATACTTATACACAGTTATTTGCATCAAATGGAATGAACTCATTATTTGGAAGTACATACAATCTGTACTCTTTAATCAATCAGTAACTTTGCAACACAAAGGTTGTTACTCAGAAAGTATCAGTCAACAGATTTAAGAGATTTTATTCAGCAACTATAACCTCACAGCAGTAGAAAACAGCACATAGACAAATAATTGAAAATATTGTGTTTATAGGACTAAGGCCTAATACCTGTAAGAATATAATTTTACTCTCTCTATTTTAATATATTTACATTTTAATTAGTACTACCCATGATTAATGCATGGGTGTAAATTCATTACTTTTTCTCATTTGTATTTTCCTTTATAAAGGACACCTTAAGAGTATGATGAAACAGTACTGAAAGTTTAAGGTGCATTATGGGAAATGCATCAATCAGCGATAACTTCAATATCCTCAGCAGATTTTCAGTTTCCCTAAGAATTGCAGAACCATAGACATGCTATCTAGAGAAATAGCTTGCTCAGAACATCTTTAAAATTAGAATACATTCAATCATTCTTGCAGGTAATTATTAACCCAAGTATTGAACTGTAAGAGACACCTGACTTAAAATAGGGTCTTTTTGCAAATACTGTATACATTATAAGCAAACCATTGTTAATGCCTTCTAACATGACTAGAAATATTATAACTACAGGTCACGGAAAACTATAGTTTTAATACACATATGAAAAGATTAGTGGTTTACCTTCAACTGAACGAAGTCATATTCTTCCACTGGATACATTATTTTCTGGCATAAATTAGATGCATATTTGGAAACTCGTATTAACTGTTTCAAAATAACATAGCCAGGAAATCATATACACTCTGGAGTTGCAATATTGGTGTACTAAATAGGGTTTACACTTATGAGCTGAAAGAATTCCATACACATGGAATGCACAAAGTTTTGTTTACTGTTTCCAAAAGAAAGTAACTTCTATGCCAATTTGTGAATTTATATTAGGCTGGTACAAAAGTAATTGCGGTTTTATGGCAAAAACCGCAATTACTTTTGTGCCAACCTAATAGAAACCTAGCTAAACTAGAAAAACAGCTTTGTTCACTTGATTAGTACAGATATATGCTCTAGAATCTAAATCTAAAATCCAACCTCTCTTTAGGATTTTTACCAATATTTGATGACAAACTACAGCTACGGGAAATATAGCATTATCCCCACCACTGTGCTTACTGGTGAGCTAGTCTTCATTTGAAATATTTCTCTTTTTATCTCTTTCTTTCCTTAACTATCTCTTCCTTTCATCCTTTCCTTCCCTTTTTTCCCCTAAAAAACAATTAAATTTTCTTAGTCTAGTTGTTTCACAGACAAAATCTATAGTCCCTAGAGTTTCTATGAGGCAAGTAAAGGGCTTACATCCTTTGAGAAAACAAGGTCTTGGTGGCAGACTATGTTAACATGAGGCCTGAAATGTCCTTGGGGGATATTTATAGAAATTGGGTCTTACCTAGCTGACAACAGAGTCTGGAGAAAAGGACTACTTTCTATATGCATTAAAAAGAACTTCACGACACCATCTCTTCTAAGTATTTCAGACACACGGACAATTATTCATTCTTCCTTTCCTTCAATTAATTTTGTTTTACTTCCTACAATATGCCAAGCACCAATACAGGCATCAGAAATAAATGATGGACAACTCCAGAAAGATCCCTCACCTATGGGAATTTATAATCTGGCGGTGATATTTAAATAACAAAAAGTAAACTAATAAACAAGATATCTCAAAGAGTAATAAGTATTGTGAAGAAGGAGAAAGTCGTGGAATAGGATAGTAACTAGCAAGGAATTTAAAGGGATAGAGGGATAGATAGAGGGATCCCAAGCAGTCTCCCTAAGAGAGGGATACTTATGCTGAGGCTTGAAGAATGAGGAACAGCCAGCCTTGTAATGATGTGAGGGAAGAACAATGCAGGCACTCAAGTAGATGGAACAGCCAACTCAAGACTCTAAAGTCAGACCAAACCTAGCACATCAAGAGAGGACAGTGTTTGTAGGTCAAATTAAGTGAGGGAAGAAAAGTGGAAAGAAACCAAGTTAGTGAATAGGATTGGCCCGTTTATGTAAGGTTAAAAGGTAAAGGTTAAAAGTTTGGATTTTATTCCAAGAACAATGGAGTGTCAGTGGAAGTTTTAGAAGAAGACACATTAACCATCTACTTTAATTTTGAAAGATCCCTCGGGCTGCTGCGTGGAGAACGGGATGAAAAGAGGCAGGCGTGGAAGCAGGAAGTCCAAGTGAGAGACAGCTGCAATTAGACACGATGGCTCGCTCTCTGGGGAAAGAAGCAGAGATGAGAAATTGACTCATTTCAGATAGGTGCTGAAGGATTGCAAGTGGGAGGTGACGGGCTAAAAGAATTCTTTGTTCCTAAAAGATGAGAGAATGCAAAATGAATTGTGAGAGAGAAGCCAAAGGTTTTTTTTTTTTTTTACGGGGAGAAAAAATTGGGGCCAGGCGCAGTGGCTCGCGCCTGTAATCCCAACACTTTAGGTGGCAGAGGCAAGCAGATCACCTGAGGTCAGGAGTTCGAGACCAGCCTGACCAACATGGAGAAACCCCATTTCTACTAAAAATACAAAATTAGCTGGGTGTTGTGGCACATGCCTGTAATCCCAGCTACTGGGGAAGCTGAGGCACTTGAACCTGGGAGGCGGAAAACAGGTTGTGGTGAGCTGAGATCGCGCCATTGCACTCCAGCCTGGGAAATAAGAGTGAAACTCCGTCTCAAAAAAAAAAAGGTAGAAAAATGGTAATATAATCCATGACTTCTCTATGAAATAATTCAATTCTAAAAGAAAGGTGCTTCCTTCCACATTTCATAGATGTGCATCCAACCCATGTATTGTTCTAACGAGGTGAGTACAGATGGGCAGGTGAGCAGGGGCCATTCAAAGCATGCCCACGTGGCAACAGCATTAAGAGAGTATGATGGAAGAGGGAGAAAATGAGTCTTTCCTCACTACTTCACCCAGTGACCTGAATTAGCAACCATCTCCCATCATGGGAGGCATTAAATTGAGATGGCATCATGGACAGAAAGAGGAAGTTAGGCAGTTGGCAACACAAACTACTTGCTCTGTTCATTAAAAGACTAACTGGAAGGGTTTGGAGATGAGGGTGCTCTACAAAAAATGAAAAGTATTAACTAGTTCCCGATATACATTTATAATAAAAGATAAAAGGCATATGTAATATCTACTTGATATCAGAGAGGGTCTTAGCATCAAATTAGACAACATGTGCTACTCAGCATTTCAGATAGTATTTGGCCCATGGTGCTTATAATTTCATGGATTGATGATTGACTGGATGGTGTGGAATCTAGGAAGTATATTTTTAGTACAGTCATTAGTTACAATAGAACTAACCGTGTCCAGTAAAACCTTGTCTCAGACTCTAACAGCCTCTAAATGCCTTTGAAATTGTCCTTTTGGCTAAAGATGGAAAAAAAAAAAAATCACAGATTTCAAGTCATAAACACACAGGTGGAGTGGAATGAAATATCTGGAAACACCTTAACCTGGAAGTTAAGAGCAATGAGTTTAGAAAAAACGGGAAATTGTCACCTAGTACTGAGACTTCTGTGAAAGGTAACAGTGAGGAGATTTTGCACATCCATTAATTTTATCTAATCATACCAAACAACCTAGCAGGGGGTAGTTACTGTTATCAGAAAGGGGTCCCAATCTAGACCCCAAGATAGGGTTCCTGCATCTCACACAAGAAAGGATTTGGGGTGAGTCCATAAAGTGAAAGCAGGTTTATTAAGAAAGTAAAGGAAGAAAGAATGGCTACTCCATAGGCAGAGCGGAGGCATGGGCTGCTCAGCAGCTGATACTTATTTCTTGATTCTATGCTAGACAAAGGGTGGATTACTCATGAGTTTTCTGGAAATGGGGCAGGCATTTCTCAAAACTGAGGGTTTTTCCCCTTTTGGGACCATATAGGGTAACTGACATTGCCATGGCATCTGTAAACTGTCATGGCACTGGTGGGAGTGTCCTTTAGCAATCTAATACATTATAATTAGCATATAATGAGCAGTGAGAAGCCAGAGGTCAGTCTTGTCACCATCTTGGATTTGCAGGGTTTTGGCTGGCTTCTTTACCGCAACCTGTTTTGTTAGCAAGGTCTTTATGACCTGTATCTGGTACCAACCTCCCACCTCATCCTGTGACTAAGAATGCCTAACCTCCTGGGAATGCAGCCCACTAGGTCTTCACCTTATTTTACCTACCCCAATGCCTCTGACATTACTAATTCTCCTGTTCCAGAAGGAGAAACTGAAGTTTAAGAAGCCTGTACAAAGCCCACAACAGTACATCTGGGAATGTCTAAGAATGACCCTCCCTGCCCTGCAGCAGCCACACTTTAGCCTGTGCTGTAAACATGCCATACAGGTGTGGGGAGCACACATTAGGGATTGCTGTTGTCTGAGGTTGTGGCAATTCCAAAAAAAAGGCAAAAGCAGGAAAACACACTATTCAAATTTAAATCAGCCTCTTTGATTTTGCTGAATAATAAGTAGTTGTATGGAAAAGCATTAAAATTAAACTCACCGGCAAGTAGATGTCATTAACAATATAATAGCCACCACAGCTATCCTAAAAAAAAGAAGCAGTGGCCACTTTTCTGTAGTCTGTAGACAGCAGTCAGCCAACAGTCACTGCCCTGGACTGCCCTTGATGGCATTCAGAGTCATGCTTTTTGTTGTTTTCCCACAAAAGGTTAGATCCCCACTATGCATCATGTCCAGAAAAACCTTGTCAAACTCTCAAAGTCTCTAAATGCCTTTGAAATTGTCCTTTTGGTTAAAGATGGAAGAAAGATCACAGATTCCAAGTTATGAACACACAGGAGAAATGGAATTAAATATCTCATAAATAATATTACTGGCAATTATAAGTCTTTGTGACTTATACCCAGAATTCTCAGAGAGCTTCACACACACACACACACACACACACACACACACACACACACACAGTGACCAGGGTAATTTCATATTTACTCAAAAACTGTGTGAGTATACACCCAAATTCTAGGTAGAGGGGGTGTCACGTATTCAAAAAATAGTGGAAATTTCAAAACTTGGAAACCCTTTCAGCTCCAAGTCTAAAAGATAAAAATATTTCCTAAACTTATTTTTTAAAAACATTTTATTTTGAAAATTGTCAAACATACACAAATATTACAAAAGTAGTACAATGAACATCCATACACCTTTCACCTGGATTCACTCATAGTTAACACTTTTCCCCATTTACTTTATCTCCCTCACCAAACATACATACGTATTTTTTCTTGCTGAGTCATTTGAGACTCAGTGGCAGACATTACGAACCTTCACTAAGCACTTCAGCATGTATCTCCAAAGAGTTATAGTCTCTTAGCCCCCACACAATTACTAAATACAATTACATTGAAAAATAATATTATTTAACTGAAGTCTATATTTCAGCAATCGTCTCAGTTACATCCTTTATGAGGGGTGGTGGGGGGAATGATGCTTTTCTTTTTTGTTTCTGTTTTTTTGAGATGGAATCTCACTGTGTCACCCAGGCTTGAGTGCAGTGGCGCGATCTCGGCTCACTGCAATCTCCACCTCCCGGGTTCAAGCGATTCTTCTGCCTCAGCTTCCCGAGTAGCTAGGCTGGGACTACAGGCAGGCGCCACCATGGCTATTTTTTTTTTTTTTTTTTGGTAGAGATGGGGGTTTCACCACATTGACCAGGCTGGTCTCGAACTCCTGACCTCATGATTTGCCTGCCTTTGCCTCCCAAAGTGCTGGGATTACAGGCGAGAGTCACGGCGCCAGGCCCAGAATGATGCTTTTCTAATCCAGGCTCCAGTCCAGGATCACACATTGCATTCAGTGGCCACAGCTGTATAATCTCCTTTAATCAGGAAACAATGACATTGTGAGATTGAAAAATATGGACAAGTTGTTCCATAGAATATTCTTCAATTCGGGTGTGTCTGATGCAAGCATACTTGTATAAACCTAAAGTAGGCCTTTTGCAAACCCAAGACTGTTAAAAAACTTACCGTAAAAATACAGCAAGGAAAGAAAGCTACATGTTATGTTCAGTGACTGGTCTCCCGTTAAAGTGTCTCCTTAGAGTTGCATCAATTTTTCTTTAAAATTATGACTCACAGGACTTCCTACTTTTGTATCACACTTGTTCCTCTAATTGTTGTCAGCCAGTCTTCAAACAAAAACATCACATTTATCTATCCTGACTAACTTTCCAAGTCATTTCGAAAGCCATAACCCTAAACCCCACACCTTGCCTTCAGCTTTTGGCAATCATTGCAGGGTTCCTTTACTTAATTTCAATTATTTTGCTCCTTTCCATAGTAGAGTCTGTATTGCTATTTTCAGCCGTCCTTCTGTATCAGTTAGAAATGCATCATAGGTGCAACAAAGAGAAGGACCAAGCAACAGTGACTTAAACAAATAAGAATTTAAGAATTGTTTTTTTCACATAAACAAAGTCCATATGGATACAAAGAGGGGAACTACAGACACTGGGTGGGACCTACTTGAGGGTGGAGGGTGGGAGGAGGGAGAGGAGCAGAAAAAAATAAATATTGGGTACTGGGTTTAGTAACTGGGTGACAAAATAATCTGAAAACAAACCCCCATGACATGAGTTTACTTATATAACAAACCTGAACATGTACCCCTGAACCTAAAATAAAAGTTTAACACACACACACACACACACACACACACACACACACACACACACACCAGAAGTAAGTGCTTGCTGGCATTGCAGCAGCTACTCAGCTATGCCCTGAGGCTCCTAGGTTCTTCCTACCGTTCCCATTCCTCCATTCTTCAGGTACTGGTTTTTATGTTACATTGACTCCTAATAGATGGAAAGATGGCTACTGTTGCTCCAGACATCAAGTTCATGTTCAAAGCAGGAAGAAGGGGAAGAGTGATGTAAAGCAGAATATTCCCCCCATTATCAGGAAAGCAATGGCTTTTCCAAACATTTCCCAAGATTTCTAGTTTTTAGGTCTCATGGTCAGAATTGGGTCACACAGTCCCACCTCGCTGCCAAGGAAACAGGGAAAGCCAGAAACAGGAGTCACTTTATTGCTTGGGGCAGTCACCTCATCTAATGTGCAGAACATAGTGTCCCTACAAACAAGATAGGGGTTGTGTTAACAGGAAAATGGGAAATGGAGAATCGGAATCGGTAGGCCACTAACAGTTTCCCTGAGCCCTCCCAGTCGTATTTATATTTATTCCCTACTTGTCCATTCCATTTCATATTTTTTCTCAGTTTTTCTTCATGTATCCTCTTTCCCTAGTATTTCCTCCTAAAGAATGAAATTTCAAACTATTTTTTATTAACACTCCATCTCCCACCTAGAATCAAATAATATTACAACAGCTGGTACTGCCCCTTCCTTTGACACAGAAGAAAACCTAAAATCCAGTAAGACAGAGTGGCATGCCAAATTTGCCCATCAATTTAATGGCACATCCAAGAATAAAGCAAAACTCTACTGAATACCAATATAGTAGTATCTGCCTTTGAGGATTCTTGGTGCATATTTTTGCATTCCGCCCTGTTTGGTCCATTTTGTCCCTGCCTTGGGCATTTAAATATAAAGATTCCCATGAGGTTGGATCAGTTCAGCTGTTTATTTCTAGAAATGTCTATAAAGAGAAAAACTAACAAGAGAACCATCGTTTTATTGTTTTAATTTACTTCATAAATATAAATGAAAGAGAATCTAGAGCCATTGTCTTCATTGGAAATCATTGTTCCAAATGAACCACGAGTCTGAGTTTGTAAAGCTGCCATTTCCAATATCTCTGTTGAGAAATATGTCTATTTACATACATAATGTCTGTTTCTGACCTTGTGGGACAATAACTTGGAATGCCCTGAGCCATACGAACAGAAAATACTCTGATGAGACAGCATTTCATCCTTGCACTGAAGGATTTCAAAAGAGGAACAGCCCACCCAGAATGGACATGGTCATAGAGGAAGTAAGTTAGAAGCTATAATTGACCTTGATCTTAAAGGGTAAGATCTAAATAGGTGAAAAAGAAGATATTCAGGAACACTGCCATAAGTCCAAAAAAGGGAGGTAGAAGTAGCAATAACCTTTCAGAGTTCATAAACAAGTCTATATGGGGAATTAGTAGAGACCCATTGGTTAAGAACACGTGTTCTGGAATCAGACGGATCTGCATCTGAATCCCATTTCCACCACTTACTGGTTCCATGATCTCCAAGCAATTTATTCCTCTATGCTTTAGCTTCCTAAACTATAAAATCATGATAATATTAGAACTTATTTAATGGAGTATTATGAAGATAAAGTGAAACAAAGCATGCAAAGTGCATACCCTGGTGCCTAAAACATATTAAATGCTCAAAAATATGAAGAAAAAAAAACAACAACTACTGACCAAAGTGAAAGGAGTCAACGGAACAGACTATTCAGTTTTAAAACTAGGTTGTGGACCTAAGTGTCCATCAACAGATGATGGATAATGAAAATGTGGTATATATACATAATGGAATATTACTCAGCCTTTTAAAAGAAAGAAACTGTCATTTGTGACAACATGGATGAACCTAGAGGACATTATGCTATGTGAAGTAAGTCAGGCACAGAGAGACAAATACTGCAAGATCCTGCTTATATGTAGAATGTGAAGTAGCCAAACTCATACAAGTAGAGAGTCGAATGGTGAGTACCAGGGTCTGGGGGAAAATGGAGAGATGTTGGCCAAAAAATGTGATTTCTTACACTTCTCTTTGTTGCACAGGTGCAACAAAGAGAAGGACGAAGCAAGTGACTGAAACAAATAAGAATTAAAAAATAATTCCCAGAGATCTGTTGTACAGCATGGTGACTATAGTTAGTAATAATGTGTTATACACTTGAAAATTGCTAAGAGAGTAGATTTTAAATGGTCTCACCACAAAAAAATGATAAGCAAGTACAATGATGAATATGTTAATTGGTTTGATTTAATCATTTCACAGTGTATACATATATCAAAACACCACATTGTACACCATATATATGTACAACTTTTATTTCTCAATTAAAAATAAATAAATATAGGCCGGGTACCGTGGCTCATGCCTATAATCCCAGCACTTTGGGAGGCCGAGGTGAATGGATCACTTGATCCCAGGAGTTTAAGACCAGCCTGGGCAACATAGTAAAACCCTGTCTCTACAAAAAATATAAAAATTTAGCCAGGTGTGGTAGCATGTGCCTGTAATCCCAGCTACTCAGGAGACTGAGATAGGAGGATCGCTTGAGCCCAGGAGGTCGAGGCTGCAGTGAGCCAAGATCACGCCACTGGTTACTCCAGCCTGGGTGACAGAATGAGACCTTGTTACAAAAATAAATAAATATAAAGAAAATTTTTAAAAATAAAGACACACTTGAAAAAACAGAAAAGTATGTTGAGACCAGTTGAGGACACTTTGACAAAAAGGCTAAAGTGTCACAAAGGAAGTTATTAAAAATGTGTTATCTAGACATGAGCTAATACAGCTTAGAATCACAGTTGAGGCGGTAGGAATGGAAATAAGGTGTGAAATGGAAGTGCTGTTAAGAAGAAATACAACTGCCCTTAATTTAGGATTTTTATTTCTTGGCTGCACTACCAGCATAAGTCAATAAAACTGACTGTTATCACACCAGTAAGTAGGAATAAAATGTAATAGCTGGATAGTCAAGAAAAGAGTTGTGTCATAGTTTGAGACAGATGCTAGAAATGTATAAGTACAAAATTCATGGCTAGAAATGTATACATATGAAACCTCAGACACTTTATGTATTGGGAAATAGATACATTTATTCAATAAATGCTTACTGAATGTGAACTCATGATTATGCCAACATCTTACTCATCTGAGAATTACTTATACCTAGACCCTCGAAAACTTTGATATTTCAAAACCTAGGCATTAAAGAAAGGGAAAACATCCCGTCTTGTTTAGGCCCTCATTCAGAGCTTATTTGCTCACTTTCACGTAGGAATCTAACATGTCCAAGTAGCTGTGTTTTTGGCCACAGCAGTTTCAAGTTACAAAGTAGAAGTGGGAATTAGAATAATGAGACTACAGAGGCAGACAAATTAATGATAGTAGAAGTGACAGCTGGTAGAAAATTGTGATGAAAACTATAAAAAGTTGGCAAGAGTCTGTGATACAATTTATAGGACAAAAATGCCCTCAAAGGGCCCTAAAGGTATCACTGCATCGTTCAGCCTGGGAACCCCAGTTTACAACTAAAGGCTAATGTTATGTTCAACAGATTTCCAAAACTTCAGAAGTAAAGCTAAACACAAAAATTATATAAGATGGCTAGGTGCTATGGCTCACATCTGTATCCCCAGCACATTGGGAGGCTGAGGCAGGAGGATTGCTTGAACCCAGGAGTTTGAGACCAGCCTAGGCAACATAGCAAGACTCTGTCTCTACAAAAATAAAAATCAAAAAATAGCCAGGAGTGGTGGAATGCTCCTGAAGTCCTGGCTACTTGGGAAGCTGGGGTGGGAGGATGACCTGGGTTCAGGGATTTGAGGCTACAGTGAGCTCTGATCATGCCACTGCACTTCAGCCTGGACAATAGAGCAAGATCCTTTCTCTTAAAAAAAAATAATATCAGAGACACCAGTATGGAAATTTTTTGACAAGTTTTGCTAAAAAGGAGAGATAAGAAATGGCAATATATAAGTAGCACAGATAATTGAATCAAGAAAATATTTTTTGTTTTGTTTTGTCCTGTTTTAAGAAGGGATACACAACAGCATGTTTTCAGGGAATAAGCCAGGAAAGAGGTAAACATTGATGATGCTTAAGAGAGAAAGGGAGAGTTGCTAAAATGTGTCCTGAGTAGGAGAGAGGGGATGGAACTGGAAGCTCAGGTGAAGGACTGATATGGGACAGAGGCAAAGACAGCTCATCCGTAACAACAGCAAGGAAGCAGAGACAGGAGGGTGACCCATGGAGAGATGCATTTTGAGGATTTGTGCAGGTACAAGGTAGGCCATCTTCTGGAAGGTCTTATTATCTACTTTCAGACAAGTTAAGTCAGAGGATTTCTTTATGGCTACCTCTTACACAGAAAGGCAGGGGAAGGTTGGAGTCGTATTTCTAGGTTTTTATGGTTGCTTTGGGGGGAAAGGGATTCTAGTTTCTATGGCCTGCCTTGGAGGAGGAAGGGGAATAGGAGAAAGAAGGGAAGGAGAAGGTCAGAGAGAGACTTTACTTCTGAGCCCCTTCAAATGTCCTCCAGTTCAAAGTACTCAGCACGCTAAAGTGCCATACTTTGGGATATCGCTTTCTAAGCCCCAAAAATGGCACTGAATGGTTTCCCACTGATTATTCACCAACGCTTTGTTCGGGATTTTTCATCCTGCACACTGTTGACATTTTCGGACAGATAAATCTTTGTGGGAACTGCCCTGTACATTGAGGAATGCTTAGCAGCATCCTTGGACTCTACCTACTAGATGCCAGTAGCAACCCCCAAGTTGTGACAATCAAAAATGTCTCCAAACATTGCCAAATGTTCCCTGGATCCAAAATCATCCCCAATTAAGAACAACTAGCTTAGTCCCACCTTGTTACAAAATATCCAGAGAAAACTAATATTACAATTCAATGATTTTTTATCTATAGCTAAGAAATCATATTTTTACACTCTTGAATTATCTGTAAATAGCATCAGGGATTTTTTTAATTATTAAAGGAATACTCACTTTTTAAAAACAAGTCAAATTTTTCCTAAGTATATAAACTGAAAGGTAAAATCCCCACTTTCTTCTGCCATTTTTGGTCCACTTCCCAAAGACTACCACTGTTGGCAGTTTTGTGTTAACATACCGTAAGTTTATAAACATGAGCATATATGTCTTTTATCTTATACAAATAAGAGCAAACTGTATAGATTATTCTTCAACATACTTTCTGTAACTTAATGATATGCCTTAAACAACTTATTATATCAGTAGATATAGAGCTACTTCATTTTTCAAATTGTTGAACTGTATATACCTGTGCTATGAATTTATAGTTCTGTAATTGCACCATATAATTTATTTTTAAATCCTCTATTTATAATCATAGTTTGTTTAATTTGTTTCTGGATATCTGAAATCATTATTGATAGACCTGATTGAAGATAAAAATTATCTTTAAAAATAAATGAATCAGCCTGGGCACGGTCCCTCACACCTGTAATGCCAGCACTTTGGGAGGCCGAGGTGGGTGGATCGTTTGAATCCAGGAGTTCGAGACCAGCCTGGGCAACATGGTGAAACCCCGTCTCTACTAAAAATACAAAAATTAGCCGAGCCTGGTGGTGTGCACCTGTAATCCCACCTACTCAGGAGGTTGAGGCAGGAGAATCGCTTGAACCCAGGAGGTGGAAGTTGCAGTGAGCCGAGATCACACCATTGCACCCCAGCCTGCGCAACAGAGTGAGATTCTGTCAAAAAAAAAAAAAAAAATGAATTGAAAATAGGGAAAGTTTGTCTTTGTGTATGGTTTCCTTTTTGGTTTTCTTTTGTGTTTTGTTGTTTAATTTTACTTCCTAACAAGGCATTTTAGCAAATTATTTATACACTTTGAGACTGGGGGCAATGATGTAAAAAAAAATATATGTATATTGAATGTTTTTCATAGATTGTAAGAGGATTTCAAATGCTGGAAATAAGTTATAGAGTACAATTAAACTCTTAGTGCTTGAAAAAGTCATAGCTGTACAGAAATACTATAAATATTTTAATTAGAAATGATAGATATTTTAATCTGATTCACTATTGTAACCTTATGTTACTAGCTATATGTATCTCATAATATCATGTTGTAAAGCTCCAATATACACAATACTTTATTTTAAGAAAATAAAGTAAATCTGATGCTTGGCGGAAAATATTTTAATTAAAATGTATCAATTACAACCTATTACTTTATTTTAAATTTAAGTAAATAAAACTACCTTTAATTCAGTGACTGCATTGATTTCAGAGCAATGATGTTAACATTTTCCATATTAACATTTAATGTTGTTACAGAATGAGGGTTATAGTGTTACTGAGTTTTTGTTTACATGAGTTCCCTAGACACAAACTGTGTTTTTGCATTTCTTTTTTTTTTTTTTTTTTTTTTTTTTTTTTTTTTTTTTTTTTTTTTTTGTTTTTTTTTTTTTTTTTTTTTTTTTTTTTTTTTTTTTTTTTTTTTTTTGAGGCGGAGTCTTGCTCTGTCACCCGGACTGGAGTGCAGTGGCCAGATCTCAGCTCACTGCAAGCTCCGCCTCCCGCGTTTACGCCATTCTCCTGCCTCAGCCTCCCCAGTAGCTGAGACTACAGGCGCCCGCCACCTCGCCCAGCTAGTTTTTGTATTTTTAGTAGAGACGGGGTTTCACCGTGTTAGCCAGGATGGTCTTGATCTCCTGACCTCGTGATCCGCCTGTCTCGGCCTCCCAAAGTGCTGGGATTACAGGCTTGAGCCACCGCGCCCGGCCGTGTTTTTGCATTTCTGTCAGAATCTGTAAGAGTAAAAAGCTTAGTTTATTCCATTCAATAATAAGTCACTAAGAACTTAGTTCCCAAGAAATGTTTACTGAAACCCTTAAGGTTTTAGCTCTGAGACAGGAATTTATGATTTGACTATAACTCAGGTCAAACTATGTGTCCCCCCAAAAATGATAACCAGCCATAGCATAGTCACCTTACTGTATGAAAGTGTGCAATTTTCTCAAAAGCGCATTATAAAAATATTCCACTGTACTTGCTCTCTGGCTTTGGTCTTCAAATTACATTGGGAACCAAATAATGTCAAAGAGAAAGGTGCAATAGCCGCGCACAGGTTACAGCATTTTTTCCTTCTCTGTGCACCACTCACACAGACCCCATGAAATGCAGACAATGCACAAATTTTATAGTCATAGGGGAATGACTCATCCTTAGAAAAAGAATTTTCAGAAGGAAAAGAAGATTTAAATGCTTCATTTAAAATGTTTCTGAGTTTTGACAAAGGTGCCGAGACCACACATTGGAGAAAATACAGTCTCTTCAATAAATGGTTCTGGGAAAATAAAATATCCACATGTAGAAGAATGAGATTACAACCCTCCCTCTTGCAATATACAAAAAACAACTCAAAATGAATTCAAGACTTAAATGTAAGATGCAAAACTATGAAACTGCTAGAAGAAAACATAAGGGGAATACGTCACCACATTGGGCTTGGCAACCATTTTTTAAATAACACCTCATAAATATAGGCAACAAAAGCAAAAATAGACAAATAGATTATATCAAACTGAAAAGGTTTTGCACAGCAAAGGAAATTAACAGAGTGAAAAGACAACCTGCAGAAAGGGAGAAAATATTTGCAAACTGCACGTTTGACAAGGAGTTGATATCCAAAATACATAAGAAAATTAACAGAAAAAAAAAAACCACAATTGAAAAATGGACAAAAGACCTTAAGGGACATTTCTCAAATAAAAACCTACGACTGGCCGACAGATATATGGAAAAATGCTCAACATCACTAATCATCAGGGAAATGCAAATCAAACCACAATGAGATACCACCTCACTCCAGTTAGAATGGCTATTATCCAAAAAGAAAACAAGTATTGGCAAGGATATGGAGATAGGGGGACCCTTCCACACTGCTGGCAGGAAATGAGCACAGCCGCTATGGAAAACAATATGGAGATTCCTCAAAACATTAAAAATAAAACTACCATATGATCCAGCAATCCTTTTATAAAAGGTGATATCATAGTATCATAGACACAGAGTAGAAAGGTGGTGACCAGAGCAGAGAGAAGGATGGGAAGAGGTTGGTCAAAGGATACAAAGTTACAATTACATAGGAGGAATAAATTACAGTGTTCTATTACACAGTAGAGTGACTGTGGTTAAAGGTAAATTATTATATATTATGAAATAGCTAGAAGAGAGGCTTTTGAATGTTCTCACCACAAAGAAATGATAAATGCATGAGATGATAGATACACTAACTACCCTAATGGAATCATTATACAACATAGAGATATATGGAAAAATCAAATTGTATCCCCAAAATATGTATAATTACAGTATTATAATTGATACGTATGTATCAATTTTTAAAGTAAATAATTTTTAAATGTTTCTGCTGTTGGGATTTAAGTGCTTAAGCATGTTTCCAAGTTGCTCTCAAATTTTGAACTAATAATTTAGGTTTGTATGTGTTGGAGTAGTTTTTCAGTTAAGAAATTTTTTAAATTAATTGATAAATCCCTTAAAGTATGAGTTTGTTTGTTTGTTTGTTTGTTTGTTTAGAGACAGGGTGTCTTCTGTCACCTAAGTTGGAGTAGTTTTTCAGTTAGAAAATTTTTTAATTAATTGATAAATTCCTTAAAGTATGAGTGTGTTTGTTTGTTTGGAGGCAGGGTCTCCTCTGTCACCTAGGCTGGAGGGCAGGAGTGCAGTGGTGACCATCAGAGCTTACTGCAGCCTCAAATTCCTGGACTCCAAGGAATCCTCCAGCCTCAGACTCCCAAAGCTGGGCTTACAGGCATAAGCCACTGTGCCCAGCCTATGAATGGTTTTTACATGAGATGAGAATATTCAAAATAAAAACTGTAATTCAGGTCTAATTTTAAGTATCACTAACAGCAAGATACATTTGTATCCACATTAAGTGTTAAGTTAATCCATGCTGAAAGAGCCAAATGCCTCATCATTATCATGGAGTCACCTTCACTGACTGTCCACTGCTGCACTGGAGCTCCACTAGGTGTTTCAATTCCATCCTGAGTTTCTTTTGCTACCCAATCTCTGTTAAAAGTATTAATGTCCTAATCCCAGTTCCTTACAAACTCCTAGTGCATAGATATATTCAGATATATTAAATACTTTATTGATTTGATCAGAAAGCCTTCAAAACATCTTGAGAAATACATCCACTCCTAAGCCACACATTTTTCCTGTAAGGTGAGCCTACTGAAATCTGCATCACATCCCATTTTCTTAAACTTTTCTATCTCACCTATTTGTTCTTGATCTGAGAAAGAAACTGGCTCTCACCTTTAGCAGAAAATAAATTTAATTTTAAAATAAGCAGGAAAAATTATTCAAATGAAGCCATCACCTTCCTCATTGGTGTCCTCATTCTGTGTGCTCGAATGCTTGGTGCATACGTTTGCAAATGCACACCCAACCAGGAGGAACACAGAAAGAGTGGAAAGTAGTTGCTTCCTCCAATTAGGCTTCATATCAAGAAATCATTGAGCCTTCTTTATTCATGGCCAAACAAGACAGAGTCGTCTAAACAGAGAATCTCAATAAAGAGTAGCCTATTGGAATGGGGCAATGGGTAGAGTAGGGCACGTGTGGTTTGGCATAGCACATTCAATATTTCAATATAAGTTTATGTTTGGGAAAACCATTTCTCATTCTTTTCTTAATAACTACAAAAAAATAAAGCTGAACCAAATTTTCTTGGTTGGTAGGGAGCCACAAAAGTTATATAGTCTTAAGCAAGATATATATTCACCCCTATGAGAAATACATCAAAACCTTAGGGAAGTTGTATAAAATACATTTGATTATCAAAACTGAACATAGATTTTGAAGGCCTGAGAAATCCTGAATTGATATGAATTCTAGATGAGGTTGCTGCTGGTCATGTACAGAAAAAATAGCTTTTGGGTACAGAAAAGCTATAGACATGAAAGAGTATAATTGAAGAACCAAGCTAAGTGATCAGTATTTTTAAAACTTCTAAATACATTCACAAACTATATTTATTATAGAACCAATCAATAATAATCATGCTACCAAATATGAACACAAAAATTTTAAGTGACAGCTGTCATAATATTAACCTCAACAGATTTTGAAATCTCACTCTTCATTTAAACAAAGCTGGAAAGATGGTTATTGAAGATCTGTGTTTACAAAAAAAGGTTAATCTGGTTGCATAAGTTAAAATGTTGACTATTTACACTGTGTTAAAATTTTTACATATTTAACAAAGCTATATATACCTTTACTATATATTTTTTAGTTTAAAATGTATTTTGAAAAATAAGATTCTGGCTGGGCACAGTGGCTAGGGCCTGTAATCCCAGCACTTTGGGAGGACGAGGCAGGAGGATTGCTTAAGGCCAGGAGTTAGAGGCTGCAGTGAGCTATGATCATGCGACTGCACTCCAGCCTGGACAACAGCAAGATCCTGTCCCCCAAAAAGTAAAAACAAAAATAAAATTCTAGTCAAAGACTTGTAAAAACTGAGGTACCTTCCTGAAACCCTAATTTTATTCAACCATGTTTGATACCATTAGATTAATATAACCACTTATTTTCCAGATGATGAAACTTAAGCTCAAAAAATTTACTGAAGGTCACAGATCTAGAAAGGTGACAAATGAAGGCTAGACCTCCCTGCCCCACTGCATTGATTCTCAATACTAAGCTTTTTTTCCCCATACTAGTAATAGATGTGCTTTAAAAAAAAATTCATATACCCATTACATATCCAATATTAAGACAAGTGGCTGTGAATTATAATTTTATGGTTGATGTATTTACAACAAAAATAAAAGCTACTTTTTTCTACTTTAATGTGAAGCACAAGATAGTATCATGCAAACTAGGAAGGTAGAAATTCTTCATAGAATTGCAATTGTCTTTTCAATGGCAAATTGGTATCTTTACAAAATTCTACAATAATTTTTCTGTTAAGTACTTCTGACTGTTGCACTGATATTAGTGAATTTCCATAAGCTTGATAAGTGAAATCAAACTGTTTAACCCTGGGTCAGAGAAACCTCAGAACTATGAATATACATTCATGTAAAACCAAGTGATAAAATGTCTACAAGTTATTTTACTCAGTAAGGACTTCTTTACCAAAGCGTAAACACAACGTCTATTCTCCTATTCCAGGAAAGTTTACATAATGTCTGCAGGAAGAAAAAGGATGGAAAGGTTTCCTCTGGCTTTTTCTCCTTCAGCTGCATGGATGTAACTAACCCAGGTAGCTGTGGGTAATGAAGCTGGCAGGCTGCCTGAGACCATCCTATTACACTGAGCACATCACATAAAGTATTGTCTACATATCAGTCCCAACAATATCTCCACACCTTAAGCCATCTTTTTACTTCCCAGACATTTCTCTTGGGGCTTCCAGTAGACTGAGTCCCAGAGAAAGATTTAATAGTTTAGGGATGATTTTTTCCCAATTAGCCCAACAGGGACCACTCATCCCACCAAAGCTGAAGGAATTTGTATGGCAGTTCATACCTGAGGCTCAGAGAGCTTGGACTCCTTCTACTGCTGTCCCTACAAGCTCCATCAGTCTTTCACTTACTCTTTCAATCACCCTTTCAAGTAAATTGCCAACGTGAGCTTCTTCATGTCTAGAATGACTCTGCAGAAAGAACACTTTGGAGTTTCCTGAGTTTAGGAATCAGTTAGGAATGCATTTTCTGGCAACAAAAGAAAACCTGACCCGTCGTGGCCTAAACAAAGAAGGGTTTGTTTTTCTCACCTAAAGAGGAGTCCGAGTAGCCTGATGATTCCAGGGTTGGCATTTTGTAGGTATCTGTGAGTTTTCTTGGTCTTGCCAGCATATGTGTTGCCTCATAGATCCAAAACTGTTGCTGCAGTTTCACACAATCATCCCATCATGTTCAAGGCAGAAAGTAGGTGGAAGACAACAGCCCCATCCATCTCTTGTCAAGAAAGCTAGCACCTCCAGGACTTCCTCAGCAGATGTCTGCCCATGTCTCACTGGCCGGAACTGTGCCCCTTAGACACCAAGAAGCCGGTCAGCTGGGGAAGAAAGTATTTTGCTTTCCAACCTCTTTAATGGACGGGCAGCAAGAGAGAAGGTTTTGGGAATCACTATTGAATCAACAAACCACAGTGTCTATTATACTTGGGTTTAAAATTAATATGCTTTTATTATGGTAACAAATTCAAAAAACAAATTCAAAAACCATGTTTCCCTTCAGCCTTTAACTTCAGTTTACAAACCTATTTTCTACTTATAAATCTTGTAAAATAAAACCAATCTCCTTCACTTTTTAGTTTATAAATGTTTAACTCGAGTTGGAAAAATTGAACTTTTAACCAGTCTCATTCAAGACAAAGTATAATGAACTGTTTTAAACAGCATCTTAAATGTAACGATTAATTTTATTCTAAATACAAGTTGAGTATCCCTAATCTGAAATTTTGAAATCTGAAATGTTTCAAACTCTGAAACTTCTTGAGCACTGAGAAGATGTCACAGTGGAAAATTTCGCAGCTGACCTAATGTAATTGGTTGCAGCCAAAATGCAGTCAAAACTGTTTCATGCATAAAATCATTTTAATATTGTATAAACTTACTTTCAGGTCATATGTATAAAGTATATATGAAACAAAGAAATTCTGTGTTTAGATTTGGGTTTCATTTCCAAAATATCTGAGAATGCATTTGCAAATATTCCAAAATCTGAACAAATCTGAAATCTAAAACTCTTATGTTCTCAAGCATTTTGAATAAGAAGTACACAACCTGTATTTACACTGGAGTGCAATGGTGTGATCTCACTGCAAGCTCCACCTCCCGGGTTCAAGTGATTCTTGCGCCTCAGTCTCCTGAGTAGCCAGGATTACAGGTGTGTGCTACCATACTCGGCTAATTTTTGTATTATTAGTAGAGACAGGGTTTTACCATGTTGGCCAGGCTGGTCTCGAACTCCTGACCTCAAGTGATCTGCCTGCATCAGCCTCCCAAAGTGCTGGGATTACAGGCGTGAGCCACTGCACCCGGCCTCAACCTGTATTTTAAATGCGTGCTTAAAAACTTTAGAAAATCCAATAAAACGTATTTTAAATGTAGTAAATGTCAAGTTATCTTAAATAATCCAGTGCTGCTTATAGACTTAAATTCTCTTAGGATGTAAAATCACAAGTGTGAATTTAATTACCTGTTTTAAGTTGAAATTAGTAGGTTCATCTGTTATTCTTTAATTGCCTAATTCTCTTAATCATAAAAACACTCCAACCCCCCAATAAGCACAGATTATTCCCACATTAAAATATAATGCCAATACTAAACATTTGATTAATTTTATTATCTCTATATTCTGAAATTTATCACGGTTTAAAATACACATATTTATTAAGGGGAGAATTTTATCATAACAGATCAACAAGAGTTTAATCTCAAACAAGCAGAGGTTACTTTTGAGCCAACAATTTTTTTTTACCAGGATATATATCTTGAGTTTTCTATAACTGGGATGATTCCACCTGAAGCTTTTGTTCTTTTGTTAAAGGAACCCCGAGTGCACACCCCTCCGGGGCAGTTGATCCTAAAGTACAGATCCCCTGTGTTCAAGTTAGATCTGTGTCCCAGAGGAAACACTTTTTCTTTGCCCTTACGTTCAAGGACTGGGAACCTGCAAATTAAACCAAGAGGCTGATTTGTATGCATATGGCAGCTAACTAAAGTAATAGCTAGCTTGCCAAACGGTTAAAGTTAGAGGCTAATATTTCTAAGTAGGGGAAAGGGAGAGGAAGAAAAGGCTTCCATGGGAAGAAAATCATTTATTCAGGAAGGACAAAGGGATTTTTAGAAGAAAAAACAGGAGATAAAGTTTGTGATGATGTTTGTTTAGGCAGGTACATGTAGCCTATCCATCCTTTAAGGATATGAATTTCCCCAGGGAAGGGATGTATGACACGTTTACTGTCAGTCTTTCTCCTGGGAGTAGACTCACCCAAAAGAGGGAATTTAGGGAAGGATTATTTCCCAGAAGTTTCCGATTTCAGTCAGATAAAGGAAGCTCTGAGAAAGCTTCTTTCTGCATCTGGCATCTGTTGATTCTCAAATGTCTTCACCTTAAAATAATCTTTGTACCAACCCTGGGGTTCTGAGTGGGTCCTCACACCAGCTAAAAGATAATTTAAAAAGAAGTAGAAGTGAAAAGAGAAGGAAGGGAGGTAAAATAATGATATTCATAAAATATAAAATAAAAATGTCTCAGAGACCTCAAAGACTTTAATTCATTTTCTAATGAGGGAACCAGTAAGATGTTACAAATAACTCAAAGGAGAATTCAACACACACACACACACACACACACACACACACACGCCAACAGGAATACTGAAATAAATCTGATTAACACATGCAAAAGAGACCAATAATCTATGGGGCAGTAATCAATGTATCTCCCAGTCTGTATCTATCTGTCACACATAATCTGCATTTCTATGAACAATAAATCATTTGCATTATTATAAGCATTCTACAACTTACAGAGTTGTAACATACAGTCATAGAACATTTCAGTTAGCAATGGAACAGAACCTATATATGACAGCGGTCCCATAAGATTACAATGGAGCCAAAAAATTCCTATCACCTAGTGACATTGTAGCCATTATAACATTATATTATATAATGTTATGTATATATAATGTTATATAATATATACATTATAATATATTGTTATGTTATAACAATATATGTTATATACAAATGTATATTGTTATAACATGTTATATGTTATATAATATATATGTTATAACATGTTATATATGTTATATATTATATAACATATATAACACACAACATATATAACACTATAATGTTATAACAATTATATAATTATATAATTATATAACATGTAAGTATAATATATGATTCTATGATTATAACATATAATTATATAATTATGTTATATATAGTTATATGTTATATTATATAATGTTATAACATAATTATATAACATAATTATATAATGTTATAACGTATAATGTTATAACATTATAACAGCACAATTACTTTAAAAAAACTTAATGTAAGGTCTGATCTTAGAAATGTTGTTATGGGCCACCCAATTTATAGCCTTTAGGAGTCATAAATATGACAGTTCCAATACTAAACTATTCAAAAGTTGGCATTCCAACCATACTTGAAGGACCCTATTCATTGCAACTGTTGATCATTCATATTCCAATAACAATATGTTTTCATATTTTACCCCATATCCTGACAGTTCCACATGTAGAGATATTTTGGAAAAGCTACCAGGGTACAGGGGTGGGGGACATTTTTAAATTGTTATGTATAATCCCTACTGCCTTATAAGCAGATCTAAGCCCCTACCTCTGGTTATACACATATTTGGAAGAAGATTAAATTACTCTGCATGAGAAATAAATAAAAGATACAGGAGCTGAGGGCAGATCCAAACCTTAAGAACAGTGGTGGCCAGGGAGGCTGGAAACTCAGTGCTGGAAAACCTGAATCCCTTTCATCCTCCAAGCCAGAGAGACTTCATGACAACTGTCAGTCTAAAGGGGGTAGTTAAGCTAATTTGCACTGAAATATAAACTCTGTTGTCTCTCACCCTCTCAAAATTGTCAACCACTTAAAAACATTGTCAACCACTGAAATATTTAGGCTGGTTCAGGACAAAAACAGTATTCAGGGCAGATGGATAGCTGGGTTACACAATGAGAGCATGTTTACTTGCTCTTCTAGGAACTATTACTTCTGTCACTCTTTGGGCATACTTTTCCAGAGGGACTCAATATCATTTTTTCTACTGATTTGTGTTATTGCACTGTGAATTACTGCTATTCTTAAGGATATGGTTCCATGCTAAAAAGGAAATGCTTTTTGTTTTAGACTCTTGCAAAGTTTTCCTATAAACATCACTTACTGGCCCCTTGCCTTTCTACCTCTATTCCTAAACAACTGAATTATAAAGTCATTTGGTGGATCAGAAGAAGGTATTTTTCTGTGTTGAGTGTGATAGAGTAGTGGTCCAGAGAGAAATTTCGGAGTTCCACTGGGGTGAGAAGGGCATCCTTAGAGGGGGCTGGTGCCTGGTCCTAAACAGGGTGGGGAGAGTGCTTATGTAAGTGAGAGTCTGCACTGAGTAAGGCAAGGAGAGCATCCATGCAGGAAAGAGGATCTGTCAAGATAATAAATATATTAAGTTAATAGAAAGCAGGCTTCTCATTGTTAGGAAAGGGAGTAACAGATATGTAAAGGGAGAAAATTAGACTGAGACTGTAGTGATGGATAGGAACTGGACATGAACTCATAGTTTTCAGTATCTAGAAACATACAGAGAAATTAATATAGATGGAAATGTGTTTATGTATGAATAACCATACATATATTTCCTAGTCTGTCCACTGAGAGACCTGGTGGCAGTGATACCCCACTATCAATGAGCTTACCTTGAGTCTACATCTTGGCTTCTAAATACCATTCTACCCAGAGAGGACCCAGAGCTCCTTAGAGAAATGGCTGGTTACAGGGCTATAGCAGGGAAAATGCAAGATGATCCTGAAACATCTTGTAGTGCCAGAAAGCAAGGAAGTGCTCAAAAAATGATGCATAAATATTACAAAGACACCAAAACTAGGTTAAAAGAGTTCCTACTGGTCCAATTCGAGACAACTTGCATATCAGAATACATGATAATAATCAACAGATTGTAACCCATTGAACAAAATAGGAAGCCATAAGTCTACCTGATAGAAATAAGTAAATGAATAAATTAACATTTTGATGAGGAAAGGTCTTTTTGCAGTTTCAAAGTACCCCTCTACAAAATGTGTATTAATTACAAAGGAATTTGGGTGAAATCACTAATGGAAAAAATGAACATCTTGTACTACCAGACAGGTTGAAATGAGCATCACTTGTGTTCATTTCATGCCAAAGATGCATATCCTGAATCTAATTATGATGGAAATCAGACAACCCAAATTCAGGAACATTCTACAAAATAATTGTCTTGCATTTTTCAAGTATCAAGGCCATGAAAATGAAAACAGGCTAAAGAAATGTGGCAATTAAATGCAAGGAGTGATTCCAAACCAGATCCTTTTACTATAAAGGACATTTTGTGGGGGCAATATATAAACATTAATGGGTTCTGAAGTTTAAGTGGTAGTAACAACTCCATGTTAAATTCCTGATTTTAATGGTTCTATTTACACAGGAAAATGTTCTTGTTTGTAGGAAATACTAAAGTATTTAAGGGTGCCGGAGCATCAGGTCAAAAACTTACTCTCAAATGGTGGGGTGGTGGGGAAATGTTCTTTATCCAATACTTGCAACTTCTCAGTTTGAGATGATCTCAACATTTTAAAGTTACTTTTTTTTTTTTTTTTTTTTTTGAGACAGTTTCACTCTTGTTGCCAAGGCTGGAGTGCAGTGGTGCAATCTCGGCTCACTGCAACCTCCACTCTCTGGGTTCAAGTGATTCTCCTGCCTCAGCCTCCCGTGTAGCTGGGATTACAGGCACCTGCCACCAACCTGGCTAACTTTTTGCGTTTTTAGTAGCGACGGGGTTTCACCACATTGGCCAGGCTGGTCTCCAACTCCTGACCTCAGATATCTGCCCGCCTCGACCTCGCACAGTGCTGGGCTTACAGGCATAAACCACCACACCTGGCCCAAAAGTTACTTTTAAAATATCACTTAAAAATATTTAAGATTCCTGATATAGCTGTTAAATCATAATGTTATGAAAATGTAGAACTAATTTCATGATGCAATCATTAAGGAGCTCTATCTGCCACTAAATATAAATTTTAAAGACAGGACATAAAAGGATAATATTCAGAAAAGAAGTTATGTGGAGAAGAATATTGAAAAGAGCTTCATGAAAACACAGGCAGGTATGGCCAGTTAAAACATCTTCAAAGTATCTGTGGCTGGAGGCTGACAATTCATCCAAGAATTCTTCTTAAAATCCTGGTGTTTAAAGTGTTCTTTAAAAATTAATAAAGATATAAAAAGTTAGTCCCAACACAGATCAGTTTATCTATATGTATGCTTGAGATCTCTGACATATGTGATGTTCTGCCAGTAATGGCCTTCGGCATGCAAATCCCTTTTTTTGACTTTGTTTTAAATAATTGGTTGAAAAAAGATTAATTTTGAATAATTTCACAAGTGGAACATTATTTATAGCACAGCTAATTATTATATAGATTTGACTGTGTGCTTCATCAAACTATATGCTCTGAAATGACTACATACAGTCAAAGCCTGTCATAGATGGATTGCTTCTCTATGAGAATGTTAATTGCCCTGTTATTAAGAAGTCTCACCATACTTCACAAAATAAGTAGTCACTTTTATTTTTTTCATGCTTTGATCATTGACCCCAAATACATTTTTAAATAATAAGCTCTTAATGATTATTCAAACTATTCTGTTCTTATTTCTTCATAATTATGAGCATTCTAGAAAGTTCCAAAGATTTACAAACTTGGTAAGGATAATAAGAACATAACTGTACTGGGAGTCTGCAGAAATCTTTGAAATTATATAAATCTCAGATTTTAAAGTGTTACAGTTAATATGTGGCCGACACAAAAACCTGCACACAGATGTTTATAGCAGCTTATTTATAATTGCCAAAACTTAGAAGCAACCAAGATGTCTTTCAGTAAGTGAGTGGATGAATATATGTTACTAAGTGTGAGAAGCCAGTTTGAAAAGGCTACATACTGCATGATTCCAATGACATACCATTCTGGAAAAAGAAGAACTATGGAGATAGTAAAAAGTTCAGTGGTTACTAGAGGATGTTTAGAGCAATGAAACTACTCTGTATGATACTATAATGGTGGACACGTGTCATTATACATTTGTCCAAACCCATAGAATGTACAACATCAAGAGTGAACTCCAATGTAAACTACAGACTTTGGGTGACAATGATGTGTCAATGTAGGTTCATCAACTGCAACAAATGCACCACTCTGGACTGGGGAGAGTGTTGATGGTGGAGGTGCACGAGGCAGGGAATACATGGGCACTCTCTGTACCTTTTACTCTATTTTGCTGTGAACCTAATAGCTATAAAAAATAAAGTCTACTTTTGCCGGGCGCGGTGGCTCAAGCCTGTAATCCCAGCACTTTGGGAGGCCGAGACGGGCGGATCACGAGGTCAGGAGATCGAGACCATCCTGGCTAACACAGTGAAACCCCGTCTCTACTAAAAATACAAAAAAAACTAGCCGGGCGACGTGGCGGGTGCCTGTAGTCCCAGCTACTCGGGAGGCTGAGGCAGGAGAATGGTGCAAACCTGGGAGGCAGAGCTTGCAGTGAGCTGAGATCCGGCCACTGCACTCCAGTCCAGGTAACAGAGCGAGACTCCGCCTCAAAAAAATAAATAAATAAATAAATAAAGTCTACTTTTTAAAATGGCATGGTTGCCCTTCAAAGTCAGAATAGGATGGTTATGTAAAATGTTATCAAATATTCATACCTTTCAATTGTTTATGGAACAATTTTTTTACTTCTTAAGTTTGTCTCCTCTAATTTTACTATTCAACAATTTTCAGCATCCCTAACCAGAGATACAAACAATGACATGGGCTTTGTTTACAATGAGTGTTGAGTGTGTGGGGGTGGGGGGGATAAGATTAAAACACTTGAAACAATTGGACAACCAATATGTGATGAAATTTAATTAATTGATTGTTAGTGTAGATGAGTGTGTCTGGTGCAAAGAGGTTAAAGTGGACTGCTTTTTGAAGTATTGATAGTTTTGAAGTTCTTATAGTCCTCTTCATTCTATTAAATGTTTATTTGTAGGGATATAAATATAGCAAAGCAGATGATATTTCAAAACTTTAACCTTTAAATTAGCTTGGGCACTGAAACACATTCTTTCCTAGAAACACGATTGCAAATAATGACTAATTTTTCTTCAAAAAATGAAGTAAAAGAATATTTATCTAATAGGATTAGAATCTCACCTCGATTCAAGCCAATAAAGTTTGAGTCAGGAATTCCAACAAGGCTGGAGCACAAATTTCAGGAGGAAGTGATGGTGACGAGGGGAATGGTAGTGATGGAGGAGGAGTTCCAGGAATCGGGGAAGGTATAAAAAACCAGAATGGGACTTCTGGATTGAAGAAGGGGTTTTAAAGTGTCGAAGTGAATGAGAAAGTGTTGAGCTGAGTTAGAAAACTCACATGGTGAAGCTCTTGGGTAAGTATGGAAATAAAGGCAAATGAGCTATCTTTATTCTTGTACCCTACGGTTCCCCCAGAGAGTCTCAGTAGTGGCACTGCCATGCTTCCAGTTGGTCAAGCCAGTTCAGAAGATTCTGTCCATTTCCATTCTACCCCTAAATTACATGTAAAATATGTTCACTTCTCTCCTCTCCACTGGCACCATTTTAGACTAAGCCTCATTTGTCTGTTACCTGGAGCACTGCAAAGTTTCCCAATCAGCAGCCCAGCTTTCCCTCTTACCCTCCCCTCAAGTCTCCTACCCAATGGCACTCCACCCCAGTAGCCAGAATTATGTGAACAAAACATGCCTGTTTTCTAAGTGGCCCCTTGGCTTCAAATCCTTCATTGATTCCCGTTTGCATTTTAAATAAAACCCAAACTTCTTCCCTTTGCCCAAGGATACTTCTCTACCTCATCAACCTCAGCTCATGTCACTTGTCCCCTGCTCGCTGGGCTCCATCACCACAACCTTCCCAGAGTTTCCTAATCCTCAGCCTGAAGCCTCTTCCTCACCACTTTAACTACCACCACCACTTTCCTAGTACTACCTCCCCTACTCTCATGGGTGATTTCCTTTTCTTCCTCCAGATCTCAGCTTACATGGCACCATTTTACAGAGGCCTCCCTCTAACTCCCCCTGGTACAAAGCACCAGCACATATTTTCCATTACATCACCTGTTTTCTTTCTTTTTGGACCTCTCCATAAATTGTAATTATTTATTAACTTGTTCAGTGTATCCTCCCTGGGAGATGGTAACCTCCCCTAGGGCAGGAACTCTGTTTCATTCAATGATGCATGCATAACATCTTGTACAGGGCCTTACCCTTAGCAACTATCCAACATAGAAATGATCACATGGCACCTGCTTTCCTGTTATCCTCTATGACTTCTTCTTTCTCTAATACTAATACAGGAGTTATTAAGAAATTATTTTAGGCAGTTAGAAGGGTAAAAGAGGCCGGGTACAGTGGCTCACATCTGTAATCCCAGCACTTTGGGAGGCCGAGATGGGCGGATCACCTGAGGTCAGGAGTTCGAGACCAGCCTAATCAACATGGTGAAATCCTGTCTCTACTAAAAATACAAAATTAGCCAGGCGTGGTGGTGCATGCCTGTAATCTCAGCTACTCAGGAGGCTGAGGCAGAAGAATCGCTTGAACCCGGGAGGCGGAGGTTGCAGTGAGCCAAGATTGTGCCATGGCACTCCACCCTGGGCGACAAGAGCGAAACTCCGTCTCAAAAAAAAAAAAAAAAAAAAAAAAAAAAAGGGTAAAAGAGTCCTCGGTGGAATTTTCCTTTAATGAAAAGCAGCTATAGACCAATGGAACAGAACGGAGCCTTCAGAAATAATGCCCCACATCTACAACCATCTGATATTTGACAAACCTGAGAAAAACAAGAAATGGGGAAAGGATTCCCTATTTAATAAATGGTGCTGGGAAAATTGGCTAGCCATAAGTAGAAAGCTGAAACTGGACCCTTTCCTTACTCCTTATACGAAGATTAATTCAAGATGGATTAGAGACTTAAATGTTAGACCTAATACCATAAAAACCCTAGAAGAAAATCTAGGTAGTACCATTCAGGACATAGGCA
>NC_045436.1:31157677-31213369 GCF_002776525.5 Piliocolobus tephrosceles | reverse complement strand
CATATATTCATCGCTCTATTCTTCTAATGAGTTATAAGTGATTCCTCCTGTTGATGTAATTTTTTTTTTTTTTTACAATTAAATCATGTAAATATATATATATATATAAAAACAGATATACATTATATAAAACGGTGCAATTAATTATATTATAATCGTTATATATATGATCCTATGTCTCCTTGATAATTTTGTTTATGGTATGACTTTTTTTTTACACATATTATAAAAAAACAAGCGCATGCTATCGAATCAGAACACACACATTTTTTTTATTTTTTTATAAAAAACATTCATTTTCATATATTGTTAAATAAATTATAAAAAAAATAAAAAATTGGAAAAATAAAATCAATTAAATGGTGAACATGAGAAAGCAAAAAAAAAAATATATATACATATATAAATAAGATGCATAAATAAAGAAAAAATTAAAATAAAAAATAAACACAAACAAATAGATAAACGAACAAACAAACACATAAACAAAAGAACAAAAAAATAAACACACGAATAAACATACGAACAAGTAACAAGCGAACAAATATACGCTTTTATTTAAGAATCCCTCTAATACTGAGCAAGAAAGGAAATGCGACTTAAAAAAAAAAAACAAAACAAAACAAAACAAAACAAAATATACATATATACATAACTTATTGACAGATAAATAACGAAAACAAAATATACATTTACTATTAAAAATTTGATAAAAACGAAAGAAGCATTTTTAATTTCGTAATATGTTATTAAGCTAAAATTTTAATTTTTATGTATGTCCTTATATAATATTGTACTTATATTTGGCAATTTTAAATTGATAAAAAAAAAAAAAAAAAAAATTTACATATAAATAAATATATATATACATATATGTATCAAGCAATTTTAAAACAGGCCAAAAGCTATCGTTACAAGTGCAGTGTACTTATATATTTACATATGTATTAACAAAACACGTTACATATAGCCCCCTCTATATATACTAGCTACGATTATAAAAAAAAAAAAAAAAAAATAAAAAAATAAAAAAAAGAAAAGCAGCTCCAAACCATTTCTTTTCTAACAGAAAGCAGCCTGAAAAGTCAAGCTGCAAGCATGGATATGCAAGCTGGAAGCTTTCATATGTAAATGCCAGCAGCTGTACCTGGAAGCCAGATACATTCAATTGTGGATTCCTGCTCCCTTTTCCTTATCACCATGTGCGTAGGTATCACAGCACTGGCCAGGTAAAGCCACGTGTGCAGGTGTCATGGCGACAGCCAGGTAGAAGCCACATTTGCATAATAAAAGATTAGGGTGCGAGGGCCAGTCTTTTCACAGACTATGTAAATGACACACCTGGTGAAACCAGCCCCCTGGGCTTTATGTAAATCAATCACGGCCTCCTCAAGCCTCAATACAAAATCAATCATGTTCTGCCCCAAAACCCGGAAACCCTCTCTTGGGCCACCCGCTTTCTCATCCTGAGGAAGCTTTCTCTCTCTTCCTTTTTGTCTATTAAACTTTCCTCTCCTTAACCTACTCCACGTGTGTGTCCACGTCCTTAATCATCTCGGGGTGAGACAATGAACCACAGGTTTTCCCCAGATAATGAAGTCATTTCAATACCGGACCGGCCTTGATTCTGAGCCCATAGTAAGAATACAACAAATTTCTGTTTTTAAAATTATTGGCTGAAAATTGTTTTTAGAAGAGGGTAATTGGATTGAACTGTGAAGTATGGGCAGACGTTTTATAAAAGAGAGGAACGGAGAGGTCATTTGGGTGGGAAACAAAATGAACAAAGGCAAAGAGAAAAATGTTGGCATCTTCTGGAATCATGGAAAGAACATCCTAAGAGGTGAAGGTTCCTGGAAAATAACTGGCATCAGGGTTGTATAAACCATGATGAGAAAGACAAATGATGATAAAATATCAGGGAGAAGCTGCTCTTTGCCATGCCTTTGCATTAACCTCCTTCCAACTTTGTGTCTTCTCCCCTTTTCCCCAGTTTATCACGGGGATGGACAGGATGTCAAGTGCTCCCTTGGCTATTTCCCCTGTGGGAACATCACAAAGTGCTTGCCTCAGCTCCTGCACTGTAACGGTGTGGACGACTGTGGGAATCAGGCCGATGAGGACAACTGTGGTGAGTGAAGCCCCTGCAGTCACGGTGAGAGAAAGGGGCAGAAAGGACTGAAGGTGAAGTAGCTGGGACTTCCCTCAACAAAAAGACAAAACTAAATTGAAATACAAAACATATGTTGCTTAAGGAAATCTTACACTTATTTCAATAGCTTAAAATATCCACTCTTTTTTTTTTTTTTTTTTTTTGAGACAGAGTCTTGCTCTGTTGCCAGGCTGGAGTGCAGTGGCGCGATCTCGGCTCACTGCAAGCTCCACCTCCTGGGTTCACGCCATTCTCCTGCCTCAGCCTCCCGAGTAGCTGGGACTACAGGTACCCACCACCACGCCCAGCTAATATTTTGTATTTTTAGTAGAGATGGGGTTTCACTGCGTTAGCCAGGATGGTCCCAATCTCCTAACCTCGTGATCTGCCCGCCTCTTCCTCCCAAAGTGCTGGAATTACAGGCATGAGCCACAGCGCCCAGCCTTAATATCCACTCTTTTCTATGTAATGGTATCACAGCCAATATTCCAGGCAAGTGATGGTTGCTCATAGAGTAAGTTTTAACCAAGATTGTCCAACCCACAGCCCCGAGGCTGCATGCGGCCCAGGACGGCTTTGAACAGAGCCCAACACAAATTCATAAGGCTTTTGAAAGCATTAGATTTTTTTGTGATTTTTTTTTTTAAGCTCATCAGCTATCATTAATGTAAGTGTATTTATTTGTGGTCCAAGACAACTCTTCTTCCAGTGTGGCCCAGGGAAGCCCAAAGTCTGGACACCCCTGTTTTAACCCAACAAACCTGTCCAAATAAGGTGTTAGAAGCAGAATACTGTTGAAATTGAGAATACAGGAGCCAGACTGCCCAAGTTTGAACTTGGGTACAACGATAACCAATTATGTAAAGTTGAGAACATTTCCTAGCCTCTCTGTGCCTCAGTTTCCTCATTTTATAAAAGGGTGTGGTAATTGTGCCTATACTATAAGAATTCAGGAAGATTAAGAGTACAGAATTAGGACATCTAGGAGGTGCTATCTAAGTGTTGGATGCTGTTGCCCTTTCTTTTGGGAAGAAAAGTGAGTCCTTCTAAAAGAGACAAAACAAACAATATGTAAATACAACTTACTACTTAACCAACAACCATACCTCTGGATTTATAAAGCTGGTAAGTAGGGCTTCTGGCCAATTTGAATATACGAAAATAGCTTTCAGTTAGAATTTTGTTCAAACTTCTGAAGCCCTAAAAATACAAAGTTAGAACCTGAATTGTTTGGATCTGAGTCCCTGGGAAAATAAACTTCGGTTAATAATGTAATACAGTAAGATTTCTCACCTGTCAAGAAGTAAGGTACTCTTTTGGAGGACAAAAAGATGCATAACAATGTTAGTAAGCAAAGTGTCACATAAATAATATACGCTGATGAGGCCTTGCTGGGATCACTCCCCCAAGTAGTTCAGGCTTTTTAAGAAACTACCTTGAAGGATTTAAGTTTCCGTTAACATAAAATAAGATGAACACCAGGCTTGAAAATCCTCCTACCTGAAAAAAATCAGCTGGGTCACACAAGCAAACCTTAACTGAGCTTATTTCTTGAAAACGTAACTGAAACTTAGGTTGTTTCTTGTAAATGCCTCTGATAATCACAAACAAAACTTAAATCGTCTTTCTAAAGTGGTATAAGGTAAATCACTTTTAACCAATCCCCTATCACCTGGAAACCCCATTGTAATAACCAGTCATGGAAAAGGTTGAAGAATTTCCTCATTTTCACTTTATGAGCAATCCTATAATACATGCCTCTGAGCTTTCCTACCGCCTGGGCTGAAATCTCCCTGATACCGAGTTGTACTTTCTCTTGCTGTATGATAATAAACTTTTAAATTTTTATAACTCGATCTGATTTTATTTTTGACACTTGTTAGTTTGAAACACTATTTCTATGTGATGGTAGTAACTCAAGTATAACCACACTATCTAAACTAGTGAGTTTAAGCTACAATTGTATTTGATTTGGATGGCTATAAATATGTTTACATTATTTTTAAAAATAACATCTTGTTAAAATAAATTAATATTACATAATGTTTTAATTAGATGAAACAGTGTTTTGCCCACTGCCAGCCAATTCCCCCTCGACCTGCTGGCAATTCAAATAGAGAGTTCTAGACAGAGCAACAGGAAAATTTCACTCCAATTAAAATGGTAGCTGGAAGCAGGAAAGGAACGTGGTGGGAGTAGCAAATTTATCAGCAAATGTAGCTTCTCAGTGGAAAAAAATCTTGGAAACTCTAGCTTTAGTGCTAAGTTTAAAGAGGCCAAGTAGCAAAAGTAGCAATCCTTACAGTAATAATCCTTAAAATCAGGCAAGTTTCTCAGGATTCACCAAAAAGCACATTTACACAGAAGCAATAGGGCATTGGGGTTTCAGACAGAAGTTCAGTAATCAGAGTTAAACGCTAGCTATAAAGCGAGGCAAAGAATGGCTTGTTTTCTTTTCTATAAAACGGGAATGATAGGAGCATCCATGTTCATGGGTTGTTAACAGGATTCCATGAGATAATGTATCCGAGATGCTTAGCAGAGTGCAGGTACTCTGGACTGAATGCTGGGGTCCCCCATAAAGTTCATATGTTGAAGCCCCATCCCTCAGTGTGATAGGATTTGGAGATGGGATTTGGGGGATGTAATTAGGAATACCTGAGGCCATAAGGGTGGATTAATATCCTTATGAGTCTTAAGGGAGCTTGCTTCATCTCTCCACCATGTAAGGAAACAGCAAGAAGTCTGCTGTCTATAAACCAGAAAGTGGGCCATCACTAGACGTGACTACCAGCACCTTGATCTTGGACCGTCCAGTCTCCAGAACTGTGAAAAATAAATGTTTATGTTTAAGCCACCCAATCTGTGATACTTTGGGGTTGTAGTGACAAGAATGTAGGTTTGGTAGCGGATAAATATTTGGGAAAAGGTCCCTTTGGAGACGTGAAGGGCGGTAAATGAAGTAATGTTTTGTTAGTTGAGGAAATGGCAGTTGGAGTTGTGCACTGACCTAAGACTACAGTCCATGAAATTAGCACTCAGTAAATGTTACCTAGTGTATCAGTTAGCTGAATTATATTACAAACATAGTGGCCTAAAAAGTAACCATTTATTTAGCATATGATTCTTGGGGTCAGCAATTTTGGATGGACTCCACTGAGATAAGCCAGGCAGTTCCGGTTTCAGCTGGATTTTCTTATGCACCTGCAGCCATCTGTGGATCAGCTATGCCATGATGTCTGGGACCTTGTCTGTGTCCTTGATTCACTATTGCCAACATTTGAAAACTCTCAAGTCCAGTTTTGGAAATCTGGGAAAGATCATAATTCACTCTTATAAAGACATGTCTATGTAAAAAATAACTATTTCAATTTGTTACTGATCTTCTTATGCCAGAATCACATAACTTTCTTGAAATTCACCAAGACCACTAGATCTCCAAAAGTAGTCTTGAGACCAAACTCATCAACATCACCCAGGAAATTAGAAATACACATTTTGGCCAGGCCCAGTGACTCACACCTGTAATCCCAGCACTTTGAGAGGCCAAAGTGGGAGGATTGCTTGAGTCCAGGAGTTGGAGGTCAGCCTAGGTAACATGGCAAAAACCTGTCTCAATTTTTTTTAAAAAAGAAACAATAATTATTTTAAAACATTTATATAAAAAATTTTTTAAAAGAAATGCAAGTTCTCAGGCTCCATCCCAGACCTATTGAATCAAAAGCTCTGTTTTAATAAGAGCCTCGTGTCATTTAATACACACTAAGTTTTGAGAACCGTGAACCTAAACCCAGTGAGCAGAAAATCAGGAATGCATGCAAAATGGTAGCAACAGCAGAGATACAGTAGAATCAAGTTTTCAATATGATACACAAGCATTCTAACTTGCTCACAAACTCCATTATTATCCATTATCTACAATTTTTAGCTCCTCTAGGAAAACCGGTACTGTAGTAGTGGCAGTCATCTAGAAATAGAAAAAAAAAAAAAAAAAATTAACCCCGTTCAAAACCTCAAAGATGCCCAGTTGGCATGCTGCTGTTGTCCATGCAAAAATAGGCTGGAACTTTCCAGGAAGGATGGCAGACTTTCATCACCATCTTTAGAGTCCAGGTGATGGAAAAATTATGAGATGCAGTTATTTCTGCTTGTCTCTAATTGCTTTAATTTCCCTTGTGAGCTGAGTGGTTTTTTCCTTCATTTTACAGTATCTGGATCATTTATGCTCCCAAGGCTGTTTCTTCTTCTCCTTCTCCTTCTTCTTCTTTTTTTTTCTTTTGAAATGAAGTCTCTCTCTCTCACCTAGGCTGGAGTGCAGTGGCATGATCCCAGCTCACTGCAACCTCTGCCTCCAGGATTCAAGTGATTCTCCAGCCTCAGCCTCCTGAGTAGCTGGGGCTACAGGTGTGTGTTACCACGCTCGGCTAATTTTTTGCATTTTTAGTAGAGAAGGGTTTCACCATGTTAGCCAGGATGGTCCCGATCTCCTGATCTCATGATCCGCCCACCTTGGCCCCCCAAAGTTCTGGAATTACAGGCATGAGCCACCACGCCTGGCCAACTTCTCTTCTTTTAAGTCACCAAGTTTGTGGGAATTTGTTACAGCAGCCCTGGAGAACAATGCACGTTAGGACAGGACATGGAGAAGGGCCACCTTCTGTGGGCTTAAAGAGACATTATTAAGGTCGACATAAACTCCTGGTCCAGATTAAAGTGAGCTTAAAATTTAGTCTTAGTGAATTTTAGACAGAATTTCCAGTGAGCTGTTCTTATGCATAATTGTATGTGGCATAAAACCTCCTAAAGACGATTTTGCTTCACTATTCAGTTGCAGTTCTGGATTGTGCTAAACTTGAACCACATGGTTTTTACCAGGTGTTTTGTATTCTTTTATGTTATGGCGAGTCAGGTATGGCTAGAAGAGACACCAGGGAGGCTCAGAAACACAAAAGTTTATTATTCCCACAGGTTCTAGAGACAGGAGGCAGGGCATACCATACAGGGCTAGATAGGAAAGACACCAGGGTGGTCAGGAGGCAGAAGACAGGGGTGAGAGGGGAGGCATCAGGCCAGAGCCTTTATTGGGATTTCCGAGGGAAATGCAAGGCAGTGCAAGGTGAGCAGCTTAAGATGTGCTGGTTTGAATAATTTTGGAGGGCTCTAAACTCTAGCGGTGGTCCTTACTTCCCTGCTACCTGGGCCTAGGATGATGAAGCGGAGGACTGTTGCCTCTGGGATGTGTGGGCTAGTCATCAGAGCTCTAGGTCTGGATTGGTTAGCTTGCATATCAAAGGCATGCTCTGAGCACCCTTTGCTCTCTAAGAACTGACAACCCCTGGGAAAGACCATCTCTTACTAGCCTAGAAAGATTTTTTAAAAGATGTTAAATATAATATACAGAAAAAAGTTTTAAATATACAATCTACCAAGTCTTTCTTGAGTTCAACTTTGCCAGCACTTCCTTCCCTGCCTCCCACTTAGGAAATGTACACAGAAAGTTACAGCAACAAAAAACAATGAGTAGAAAGTCAACTTTACCATGTAGCAAAAACTGCCCTCTGCGTATGAATGCTTCTCTGGGAAGCTCCTTGAAAGTATGAACATTTTCCCATGTAACGTTTTCTATTTCAGCTCCTTCCCAATGTGATCTTAAATGCTTTGCCTTCCCTCCCCACCACGCCGGCCTTTGTTGTCTGTTAGTAATAGTTTACTTTGCAATTTTGCCATTCACTGTGTATTTTAGGTTTGAAAAGACATCTTGTGTTCTAGGTTTGTCTATGCATGACTATTTATTATTATTATTATTATTGAGACTGAGTCTTGCTCTATCGCCCAGGCTGGAGTGTAGTGGTGCGATCTCGGCTCAGTGCAACCTCCGCCTCCCGGGTTCAAGCGATTCTCCTGCCTCAGCCTCCTGAGTAGCTGGGATTACAGGCACCTGCCACCACACCTGGCTAATTTTTAGTAGAGACAGGGTTTCACCATGTTGTCCAGGCTGCTCTCGAACTCCTGACCTCAAGTGATCCACCCGCCTCGGCCTCCCAAAGTGCTGGAATTACAAGCATGAGCCGCCACACCCAGCCTGTGCATGACTATTTGTGACACTATATTCTGATCCTCCTAGGAATATTTGGTTTTGTCTAATAAGAGTTGTAATAATAAAATTAATAGTGTCTTCTATTTTTTGGTATTTATTATGTTTCAGACATAGTCCTAATCCTTTAAGTACATTCTCTCATTTCCTCCTTACTATAAATTAGACATGATAAGACTATTTCCATTACACAGGAAAGAAAAATGGAAGTACAGAGAGATTACGTAACTCTTCTGACATCATGGTTTGCTCAGAATTCAAACCAAATGCTTGGCTTGTTCTGTTTTGTTTTTTGATTGGGAGGAAAGAACATGCTTATGATATTAATCATTGTGGAGTAGGGCCTTCAAACAAATCTCTTATTGATAAAATTTGAATTCTATGAAGTCTTCCCTTTAAGGATTTTGGTTTTAAAAAGGTAAATTATTTTTAACTTTCTTTTAAAAATATATAAGAGATTAGATGAACTTCCAAACCTAAAATTGCAAGTATTATAGTATGAATAATGAATAATATTTTTATAACACTTTCCATTTTGAGTGCTTTATACATTTTACCTCATTTAATCCTCATGACAACCCAGGAGAAAGGGACTGTTTTTGTTCCCTTTAAAGATGGGGACATTGATGCCTTGCATCAATTTCATCCACATGGTAGATGTCTGTTTTGCATTGTTATAAAGGAATAGTTGTGGCTGGGTAATTTATGAAGAAAAGAGGTTTATTTGGCTCATGGTTCTGCAGACTTTACAAAAAGCAGGGTGCCAGCATCTGCTCAGCTTCTGGTGAGGGCTCGGGCTGCCTCCTCTCATGGCAGAAGGGAGAGGGGAGCCAGTGTGTGCAGAGATTATATGGCGAGAGAGGAAGCAAGAGAGAGGAGGGGAGGTACCAGGCTCTTTTTAACAGCTAGCTCTGTTTTGAACCAATAGAGCGAGAGAGAAATCATTCACCTCAAGGGACAGCATAAATCTGTTCATGAGTGACCCACATTCATGATCCAAACTAGGACCCACCTCCCAATACTTCTGATACCACCACACTGGGGATTACATTTCAACATGGTGTTGAGTGGGAACAAACGTCCAAACTATAGCAGTAGATATGACAATCAACTCAAGTTCTCGAGTGAGAAATGCAAATCTTTATTTTTCTATGGCCAAAGATAATTTCTGCTACAAGTCTTCATTCTTCCAAGTGGTAGAAGTCTAAACCAAGCCAGTTAAAGGTCTGATTCATTTCCCTTCACCTGGGATTACAGTTGAGCTCAGCAGTCTCTGTGGTACCAGGACATTGTGTGGGGGGTCTGGTTGTCTGTTAATCAGCTGATGATGGCGCATCCCCTAAGCTATGCATAAATCTATCTGGTCCTCTGCCAGAAGTCGCCACTCTGTTATCTCCTGTCTGTCTCAGGCCCTTTCACATCCAGTGCCTCTCCTGCCTACATCTGTGGCATTCTGGGGCTCACAGGAAACATTTAGTACTCCTGAGCCAGGCTGAGCCCGGGAGAACTTTCATGCTCATATTTAGGTCCATCTGCCTAGGCTCTTATGGCCATGTCTCCTCTACTATTCCCATGTCAAGCCAAAGTGTGCCATAATTCTGTGGGTCCCGCCATACATAAGGCCTCTACTTAGCAAAGGATACCAGGCTACCCCTGCTTCCAGAGCCCAGAAACCAATGTGGGAAACATGTGGTTTCCCCTAGATTCAGCCCGAGGAGGGAAGGAAGAAAGACCCCTCCACTCTCTCTTTCTGGTGCAAGTCTCTTGTTAAGTCTGTGAACAGCAAAGCTCAGTTCTTCTCTTTTTTGGTTTTCCATATCTATTGTCAATGATCAAATTTAAGCATTTAAAAATTGAACACCAAGAAATTTGACTCCCTTATTATCTGTAAACTTCTGTCTCATCCCTTTCAGGCAGTGAAAGTGGTTAATTCTAGCTGCCTAGGATAGGAAAAGAGGCAGAAAGTGCAAGGAATTTAAGAGAAGGAAAACTTTGTTAATGCCCCAGAGTATTTTTCCTGTCACTGGCTTGGCACTTACTAATGCATGAGAATTAGATAAGCAGTACTTATTTATGGGTGTGATGGTGATGATACATATTTTCAAATAAGATTATAAGAATGTTTGAAGTATGTCAAGCCCTTTTAAAATTTCCAATTGGTCCTGCCTTTAAAATTCTGGAATATTAATTATTCCATCATTTCCAAAGTACAACTTATACAGCTATCAGAATGATGGCAATGCCAGGTGGTTTGATGGAGACGTTAGCTGTTCTCATTTTAGAATATTCCACTAAAGTTGGTGGTTTGTCTTGTTTTCAAGATAAAAGCACAGAAGGATAGACATTACATGCCTGTATCAAAATATCTTATATACCCCATATATATATATATAGACTGACCGTGTACCCATAAAAATTAAAAATGTAAATAAAACACAGGAGGAAAAATGACGTGAGTCATAAATATGTGTATTAATGTATAATCATGCATTGTATTTTCAAAATTTTCTGGTTTTCTATTTATTATTCTCAAAATACCATTCCAAATACCTAAGTAGCTGAACCCTAGGCTTTTCTGAAAATGCGGACCTAGCTTTAACCTCAAATTTGTTTATTTGTGTTTATCTAATGATACTTAAACTATGTATGGGTTACCACCGTAAAGATTTTCCCCTCAGAACACTTCCTCCTATATGGGACAGAAAAGGTAATTTGTTAGCAGCCTCAGTTTCCTTTAAAAGATGCCCAGGATTATGTCATGTCCTTTGATTTCCATAAAGAGTTGCCTCCAAAAGGTATTGAGACCCCAGAAAAAGGTATATGTATTCTGTCCTGCAAACTGCTGTTGTTGTTAAATTCAAAGAAACTCCATACAGTTTGATGAATCCTCTGCCTGGCCAGCCTGCATTCCAAGGTTTACTCCGGTGGCCTAGGGCACCTCTGCTCTTGCGGGTAATAACCTCATTTTATTTTATGAGCAAAAGATCTTCCACTGTGTTCCATGAATGAGTACTGAAAGTTGAGTAAATATGTGAGAATCAGAAATGCTCCACTTTAGGGCCAGACGTGGTGGCTCACGCCTGTAATCCCAGCACTTTGGGAGGCCGAGGTGGGTGGATCACTTGAGGTCAGGAGTTCGAGAGCAGTCTGGACAACATGGTGAAACTCTGTCTCTACTAAAAGTTAGCTGGGTGTGGTGGCGGGTGCCTGTAATCCCAGCTACTCAGGAGACAGAGGCAGGAGAATCACTTGAACCTGGAAGGCAGAGGTTGCAGTGAGCTGAGATCATGCCACTTCACTCCAGCCTGGGTAACAGGGTGAGACACTGTCTCAAAAAAAAGAAAGAAAGAAAGAAAAAGAAAAGCTCCACTTTGCATAAATCCAAGCCTTATAAATTAATCACTTATTCATTAATCAATAAGCATGTATACTTATTAAACTATCAGATTTAACCTTTCATTTTCATAAATGATCATACCATTTCACAGTCTGGCCTCACCTCTGACTGAGACATAAGTCCCTCAACCAAACATCAAGGGAGCCCAGGAGTGACCCTGCAAATCGACAGGAATGTTTCTGAGGACTACCTGCATCTGAGCCACCCGGGGGGCTGTGAAAGATCTGAGTCCTAACCCCCCACCCCAGAAATGCTCATCTAATAAGAGTAACACCCAGGAATTTGCATTTTTAACAAATACCCCGAGGAATATCAAACCAGCTTAAGTTTTGAGATTATTCACATCCCAGTGGAGACAATTTTATTATCCAATTCATAACTGAGAAAATGATTAGTCTAAATCAGAAGTTTTTAACTTTGGCAGACATCTAATCACTTGGAAGGCTTGTTAAAACACAGATTGCTGGACTCTTGGGTTGCAGAGTTTCTAATTCGGTGCATCTGAAGTAAGACCCAAGAATTTGCTTTTCTTTCCAGTTCCCAGGTGCTGCTGCTGCTGGTCCCAGATCTACACTTTTGAAAACCACTGATCGGCCGGGCGCGGTGGCTCAAGCCTGTAATCCCAGCACTTTGGGAGGCCGAGACGGGCGGATCATGAGGTCAGGAGATCCAGACCATCCTGGCTAACATGGTGAAACCCCGTCTCTACTAAAAAATACAAAAAAAAAAAAAAAAACTAGCCGGGCGAGGTGGCGGGCGCCTGTAGTCTCAGCTACTCGGGAGGCTGAGGCAGGAGAATGGCGTGAACCTGGGAGGCGGAGCTTGCAGTGAGCCGAGATCCGGCCACTGCACTCCAGCCTGGGCGACAGAGCGAGACTCCGTCTCAAAAAAAAAAAAGAAAAGAAAAGAAAACCACTGATCTAGACAGACAGTCTTCTTGTGCAAATGCAAAAGCAAATATTTTTCAAAATGTACCAATAGGTGTCACGTAGAAAGCGTTAAACAAAATTAAAGCTATTTCTTTATTGCCTGAGTTCTCGTTTCATCATACCAGCATGCATTATTAATTCCAAGTAGGGATAGAGGATGCAGCATTTCCCAAACATGTGTTACCATAGAACTCTCTTCTCAAGGATACTCCTGAGAAACTATTTCAGAAAAACCTGATAAAGCACTATGACAAGTTAATGCATCCAAGAAACTTGGACGTTTCCTGTCCCCAATCAAATCTCATCCTTTGTCCTCATCCCCCAGTGCCAATGCCAGGGGAATCTAACAACATGGGGGAGAGAGATGCCTTCTCCAGAATTCAGATTGGTATGCCTAACCCACTTTTCCATAAAACTAAATGATAACTAATACTTGGTACAAGTGAAATCATGTTTATGCATTTTATGTACTTTAAACACTTTATGAGGGCTAGTAAGAGCTAGATTTCAATGATATTAAAAGTACCTGATGACATTTTGAGCTGGATGATAAAAGAGAAAAAAAGATAAAAGTACCTTAGTAGTCACTGAGGTATACAAAAATACATAGGTAAAAAAGATTTTCTACTATACTCTCATAAGGAGATAAAATATATACATCAATAAGCATAGCATGAAGCAGATTACAATAAGTATAATAAGACAGTTATAAGCAAAGTGTCCTTAAGTTGGGGGCCACCCACATTAATCTTATTTGAGTGTCTTAAACTACTTGATGGTCAACATCCAGCAACTTTGCTTAAAAGAAATACACTCCGAGTCACAGGATTTTGTGTGACTAAATTCTAGCTGTCCTCCAATGCAATGTGAGAAAGACCCTAGTTGACTATGGCAAATCCCATAATGCAGTTCTTCCAAAACTCACTTTAAGACTCACCTAGGCCACTTATGAAAAATACAGATTTCCCAGACTCCATGCTGACCAAATAAATGAGAGTCTCCAGTGGAGGAGCCTGTAAATTTGTGTTTTTGATAAATGCCCCAGCTCCCAGTTTTTATTTCAGCATAAGGGAGACTGAGCTTTCTCTGAAGTATCTTTAAGGACAGAAATCCAGTCATTCATTCAGTCAATCAACAAATATTTAGTAAACTCATGCAGCATGCGAGACCAGATTTTTTTTTTTTTTTTTTTTTTGAGGCGGAGTCTTGCTCTGTCGCCCGGACTGGAGTGCAGTGGCCGGATCTCAGCTCACTGCAAGCTCCGCCTCCCGGGTTTACGCCATTCTCCTGCCTCAGCCTCCCAAGTAGCTGAGACTACAGGCGCCCACCACCTCGCCCAGCTAGTTTTTGTATTTTTAGTAGAAACGGGGTTTCACCGTGTTAGCCAGGATGGTCTCGATCTCCTGACCTCGTGATCTGCCCGTCTCAGCCTCCCAAAGTGCTGGGATTACAGGCTTGAGCCACCACGCCCGGCCAGATTTTTCTTAATCTATGTTTTTAAACTTTATTTACAGCATGTCTGTATCATTTTTAGCTGAGAAGCTCTTTTTTAGTAAAAATTTTTTTTAATTGGTGCCATTTTTACAACACTATGAATACATACTGGAAACCATATCCCCCAACACAGTATTCTCTTCTGTGTGGTGCTTATTCCACTACCCTAGACTGCCTCAAGATAAATCAGAAAATAAATTTCATCAGCATCATTACTGAAGTATGAAAAACCTTTCTCATCACTGCCCTATACATCCTTAAAATATGAAGGACACGGAATTTAAAATATAGAAACACATATACCAAAAGCTGTTTTCTTTAAAATGCTAACTCCTCAACTTTGCAATTTTGGCACCATTTCCCATGTTCTGTATTTCTGCCTTCTGCCTTCTGGTGGGAGGAAGTAATGGGTAGAAAGAGGAAAATACTTTGGAAAGGCAGAAAGAAAAGTGAAAGCTGATTACTAAAAGGCTTGTTTGTTTGATGATGTTGCTATTTAATAAACACAAAATGTATGCTGTGACTTGGGGAAGAATTAACAGGTTTGTCCTGTTTCTTTCTGCTAGCCTAAAATTCCTGCTTCCATCCTGACATCATCTGTTTCTCCTCCTTACTTATTTTTCTTCTGTATGTGTGTGTGTGTGTGTGTGTGTGTGTGTGTGTAGAGAGAGAGCAGAGAGAAGATACAATGCAGTAGAAAACCAGAGAAAGAGAGCAGGATTAAGAGAGAAGCTTAAACTGCATCACTTGAATCTGTTGGACTAAAATGTTACAACCGAGGCCACATAGAGTGTGCCCCTTAAAACGGAAGAAGGGCAAGAGAGCAATGGTGAGGACAAAGGATTAGGAAATGGCACATAGCCAATGGTTTTAAGCATGGCATTATCTATTAATGGTAAAAAAAAAAAAAAAGAAATTCAGCAAATTGAAGTTGTCTATTTGTAAAAGCTCAGTTAAATATAGGATCTGCTAAAGAAGCAGAGTGAAAGAAAATCAGCTTCTATGGCAGTCATCCAGCCACATCTCATGAATTTCATAGCAGCAGTGAAACATTACCTGCAAAACAGCCCTGTGTTTGGGATGCTGTCACTTCACCTAAAATCCATCACTGATCCTGAGGTAGGTGGATGTGGCAGTAACAGGAACATGAACGTGGTGCACAGAGTGAAGCGAGACCCTGGTAGCCTGCAAGGTCGAACCCTTCAGACCTTCGCAAGCCCACTTCTCACTCACCTTCTGCAGATATGCACGAAAACTGTTTATATGAATACTCAAAGCCTCAACATACTCTGACCTACCTACTTACATGCTTTATTTGTAGCATCGATAAACATATAACCACTCATAACACTACTATGTTTTTGTTAAATTGTTTTTAGTAATACCTTGATTTGCAATACGTTCATTGATTTCATAAAGAAAAATAATGTGAATTTAAATTCCAGTTAATAACAACTTCTGGTTATTATTTAAATAAACTTTTTTATAATTCATACAATTCTGATGTAAGAGCCTCAGTAACAAATGAAACATACAACAGAAAAATAAGCAGCAAATAGTAATAGCTAAATACTTAAAGCTGATGTCCCACAAAAGGTGAAATTTTATAGATAGAATGTAATCTGATTAAATAATGTCTTTGGCCTAGAAAAGAAATACAATAATTATTATTTTAATTATTTAGTTATTTTTAATAAATCTATTTCTTAGTCAAGTCACCTAACCTTCTTCAGTATCAGTTTTTCTATCTGCAGTATCAATTTTTCTATCTGGGTTTCTGCTTATATATATTTGTAAGTGGAGATGATGATAATAACCAAATAGAGTTATCATGAGGATAAAATAGAGTACCCAGCACAACATAGTGGGTATTTGCTAAATATGACTTCTTTCAGGGCTAAATACTAACATTCAACCTCTCTGTTAAAAGAGGAGGAATGAAAATCTCTCAAAGAATTCTCCTTATCTAAAGATATGAAACAAGTTTACAAAAGTAAACTTGACGAAAGGTCAAAAAACTCTGCGAAACTAGGAAAGGAAGACAATCCAATGCTATAAATTTCCAAAATCTCAAAGCCTGACAGCCAAGGAAACAAATGGTGATTCCGGAGCCCAGTAGAACAGAACACTTTGTAAGGCTCTTGACCCCATCCCAGAACCCACGTGACTTTCTTTTTAGTGAAACCACAAAATTAAACTACACTGAATGTATGGGTTCAGAAAAAAATGCACTGCTTTGTTCACCCTCATGAGATTCCACTTGAACTCCCCAAATTAACTAAATATCTAATCATTTTTCCGCCGTACTTTAATCCAATTGATTCAATCAGCCTCCCCATATCTATCATTGTTAAATGGAAAAAACTAGAAACTACTCTAGGTATATTAGACAGAAATTAGGTAAGCAGAATCTTCTCAGAAGGGCTGGAGGAGTGGGTGTAAACAAGGTCGACATCCATGCTGTTGGATCCATCATGGCTGCGGCTGACGATGGAGACAGCTGCTGCTCCCGCCCCAACCACAGCTGCCTCTCTCGACACCCACAAGGCTGGTAGTACCTGAAATCCCCTTCCACAATTGCTCCTATGCCTCTGTTTTAGACAGAGCAGCAAGAAAATGACCTTATGCCTCTCTTCTAACCAAGATATATGTGAGTGCATCCCAAATCCTGGCTCTGCAGGAGGTGTGAAATGTCGTCTGAAGTTTTTCAGTCTCTGCTGCACAGGAAAACACCAATGAAGCTGTGTCAATCTACAGCATATTCCACGACAGGTTCCTTGCAGTTGTGCAGTACAATGGCTGTCCCTCATGATCTGTTCCATTGATGACTCAACATTTGCATGCATTTGCCCCTCAATTTCATTTAGCCTAGGTCAGCATTGGGTTCAGATTTCAGTCGACAGTCTAGCAAAACTGCTGCTTGAGCTAACACATGGAATCCAGAAACTCCAGGAGGTCACTGTATTAGTCTGTTCTTAGTCTGCTATGATGAAATACACAAAACTGAGTGATTTATAAAGAAAAGAGGTTTAATTAACTCACAATTCCACGTGGCTTGGGAGGACTCAGGAACTTACAATCGTGGCCAAAGGCACCTCTTCACAGGGCAGCAGGAGAATGAGGGCCAAATAAAGGGAGAAGCCCCTTATAAAACCATCAGATCTCATGAAAACTCACTGACTAGCAGGAGAACAGCACAGGGGAACACGCCCCCGATTCGATTATCTCCACCTGGTCCCACCCTTAGCACATGGGTATTATTACAATTGAAGGTGAGATTTGAGTGGACACAGAGCCAGACCATATCAGATACCCAGATCAATTAGCTTTGCCCAACCTAAAGCTATATTTCTACTTCCTGGTCTAATGCTTGTAGAAACCATTCCCATGCAAATTCTTTGGGTTTCTGCTTATATAAAATAGCAAAATCTTCTGGTATGTCAGTCTTCTCCAAGTCTAATTTGTGTTCTGCAGCATGCTGGGCTCTGACTCCACTTATAATAGGTTGAGAAGCAAAGAAGCCTGGTAATGAAAGGGCCTGAGGAGAGCTGGCAACTTATTTACCTCAAGTAAAGTAACTCATGTGTCTTCAAACAAACTACTACTAACCTCATCAGACAGGAAAGGGGAGCTGCTTTTGCTTGCAAGGGAGATTTTGTGGGAAGAGGATTTAGAGTGGTCAAATTCAACTGAACACACACAAATGTCCCAGTGCAATTCACAAGGTCCCTCTCACCTTGTTCTTGTGTTCTAATGTTCACTTAAAAGATATGACAAACTGAGCACAGTGGCCCACACCTATAATTTCAGCACTTTAGGAGGCCAAGGTGGGAGGATCAATTGAGGCCCGGAGTTTGAGACTAGCCTTAACAACACAGGGAGACCCCCATCTCTACAAAAATAAAAAATTAGCTGGGCATAGTGGTATGCATCTATAATCCTAGCTACTCAGGAGGCTGAGGTGGGAGGATCCCTTGAGCCCAGGAGTTTGGGGCTGCAGTGAACTATGATTGCACCACTGCACTCTAACCTAGGCAACAGAGTGAGACCCTGTCTCAAAAATAAAAATAAAAAAGTTAATGATATGACAAAATATGAATTCAACTTACACTGTAACTTAACAACCTGTAGGATCAGATTCTATATAATGTAGAGGTACATCAGTCCTGAGCTAAGGCCACAAGAGATAAAAGATTATCTGAGGGTAGTTCTATCACCCAGGCTGGAGTGCAGTGTGCGATCTCAGCTCACTGCAACCTCTGCCACCCCAGTTCAAGCGATTCTCACGCCTCAGCCTCTCGAATAGCTGGGATTACAGGCATGTATCACCATGGCCGGCTAATTTTTGTATTTCTAATGGGGGTTTCTCCACCTTGGCCAGGCTGGTCTCGAAATCCTGACCTCAAGTGATCTGCCCGCCTTGGCTTCCCAAAGTGCTGGGATTCCAAGCATGAACCACCATGCCCAGCTGTTTACTTTCTTTAATCTCTCCAGAGTTATTTCTTCTGCAGTCCCACTTCACAACCCTTGAAATTTCTCATTCTCATTCTAATGATTTATCATAGCAAGAACTTTGCCAGAGCCTAGCCTTCTAACAGACACATCATTCCAGGAAACCATAGCAATAATTTAAGTGACTTCTTTTTGTCACTGTATACCATTAATTATGAGAGTCTCATGTTCTAATAATAACATGATTGCCGTTATCTGTAAGAAGAAGCGGAATAAATAACCCATCCAATGTTTCCATCCTTGAGATGTCTGAGAGTCTGTTATCTGTAACCCGTTCTGGAAGGAGGAAACAGAAACCACTGTAGATATTTTTGGGAAAGAGAAGCTTAAGAAAAATATATATATTTTTTATACAAGAAACACTGTGTTTGTAGAATCATTTTAAAGGCTGCAGAAGCAGGAGTCAGAGGTAGGGAATATACCACTGTAGTTGCAAGCCCAAGAAGCATCTGCTTCTGTCACAACTGCTGCTGCTATTCATCTCTACATCCATGAAACTGGATGCCTGAGGCTGACTGCAGTAACTGCCCCAACTACCACTAGATATCTGTGAGGCTGGTGTGTACAAACCTCACGTCTTACAAGAGTGCATCCAATTGGTAGAAGCTTATCTATAACAAGAATCCTGGCTGCTTGGGGTCTGGAAAACATATATTTAGGTTACCAACTTCTAAAGAATACGAAAGCATTCTAAAGTGGAGGTAGAATAAAGGAGGAGCAAACATTCCCAGAAGCCACCACAGTCTCAGGAAGTTTTAGTCTCTATTTGGCTATATACGCTGAATCTTTCAAATCTCCTCCTCCTCCTGTTTATCTGCCTAACGTATCAACTGATGCGTGTATTAAGGGTTGGGCAGGCACCTTGAACTTTTTCCTGGGTGTCCAGGGGCTGGCATTTGCTGATTTCTGGGGTGTTGTCCCTTGTCCACGAAGTTACTGGTGGCCTGCTAGAGTCCCATGCAGAAGTCTGCAGTGGCTCATGCCTAATAATCCCAGCACTTTTCAAGGCCAAAGCAGGTGGATCACCTCACCCCAGAAGTTCAAGACCAGCCTGGGCAACACAGCAAAACCCCATCTCTACCGAAAAAAAAATTAGGCATGGTAGTGCAACCTGTAATCACAGCTACTCAGGAGCCTGAGGGAGGAGGATCACTTGAGCTCAAGAGGGAGAGGCTGCAGTGAGCTGAGATTGCACCACTGCACTCTAGCCTCGGTGACAAAGCAAGACGCTGTCTCAAAAATATTTTTTAATTTTAAAAATTTTAAAGGAAATCAATACTAGACTTACTACTAACTTGCAGAAACAGGACAAACTTTTATAACTTCACTCTCTGTTCATATGTTTGGGCATCCTTAGGGAGTTCTGGCAGCATTCAGGAAAAAATTTAGAAGGTCTAGAGAAGATCCCATACAAACCCCTACCAGGAGAATGAAGGCTTGTACCATGTGCAGAGATCTCCAGAGAAACTGCTTCTTCATCCCTGTTCGCTAGTCCACTCTATCACATGCTTGGCTGCGCTGTCTCTTATGTTTAAAAGTAACTAAAAGATCATTAGGAATTTTGTGAGAAAAATTGTCTTCCTTTTACCCCATGAATAAAATCTATTTTTTAAAAGTGACATAGGGGTTTAAAATACAAATACGAAAATAGAGAAATATATATATAAGCACTCAGAGACTAATCACTTTAGATACCATGGTGCCTTTCAAAAAAGAAAAAGAGAAAAATGAGATCATGCCAGTCATGTTTTCTTTCTTAAAAGTTAATCGGCCAGGCACAGTGGCTCACGCCTGTAATCCCAACACTCTGGGAGGCCAAGGCGGGCAGATCACCTGAGGTTAGGAATTCCAGACCAGCCTGGCCAACATGGTGAAACCCCGTCTCTACTAGAAATACAAAAATGTGCTGGACGTGGTGGTGGGTGCCTGGAATCCTAGCTACTCGGGAGGCTGAGGCAGGAGAATCACTTGAGCCTGGAACGCAGAGGTTGCAGTGAGCCAAGATAGTGCCATTGCACTCCAGCTTGGGCTACAGGAGCAAAACTCCATCTGAAAAAAGTATATATATATTATAACATAAAAAAAGTTAATCATCATGGCTGTCTAGCCATGTTTATACATCTCCAACATCAGTTTTAGAGATTAAAGAAGATGTAGGGGAACATAATTATTGTAAAATGCTAAGAACAGTGTGCCATATTTGGCTATGTCTATAATACTGCTTCTTAAAATGTGGTCAAAATATTAATTGCTTCAGGAACACCTATAGTGCTTGTTAAAAACAGAGAATAGTCAGGGCGTGATGGCGCACGCCTGTAATTCCAACACTTTGGGGGGCTGAGGTGGGCAGATTTGATGCCAGGAGTTAGAGACCAGCCTGGCCAACATGGTGAAAACCCCATCTCTACTAAAAAAAAAAAAAAAAAAAAAAAAAAAGCCAGACGTGGTGTCATGTTCCTGTAATCCCAACTACTTGGGAGGCTGAGGCAGGAGAATCACTTGAACAAGGGAGGTGGAGGTTGCAGTGAGCTGAGATCGTGCCACAGCACTCCACCTGGGTGACCAAGCAAGACTCTGTCTCAAAAACAAAACACAAATAAATGGAAAAAAAAACCTGGAGAATAGCTTTGTCATAATTTACTCCCCCCAAATTTTTTCAATCTAAAGAATTAAATTAAATTTAAAATGGTGACTAGGGAGCCCATCTCAGACCTGTAAAATGAGAATCTCCAGGTGGGGGTCCACAAATTCACATGTGTAGCAAGTTTCCAGATAATGTTTGTCTCGCTACATTGGAGAACCACTGGACTGTTTTAAAGAGAGGACCTATTTCCCCACAATATAGCAGAATATTTCTGTTTCTTGAACTTTTCTGTTCTCTGATTTTTATTTTAGGAGACAACAATGGATGGTCTCTGCAATTTGACAAATATTTTGCCAGTTACTCCAAAATGACTTCCCCATATCCCTTTGAGGCAGAAACACCTGAATGTTGTAAGTAATCGGAGCAGTTATTTCCTTTTCCATGAGTTCATAAGACACCATTGTTTAAAAGTTTGATTCATCATTAAAAAAAAAGATTGCATCTCAATCTGAAATCATTTTTAATTAAAGAAACTTCAAAATTTGTAAGAGGTCAATTATAGTTTTCTAACTGCAAACTCTATTAAATATACAACTTTCACTAGGAAAATTTATTTCAAAAAAGACTCGGGGATCTTAAGTATAAAAGTAATAAATGGTGTCAGACATTGTTGTGAACAAACCCAATGTCAGTTAGTCAAGGATGTTCAAAGATGTTATTTTATTTGAGTTCTCTTTTCACAATCTCTATGAAATGTGATGTAAAGAAAACAGAGAAAGTAGACAGGGCAGAAAAGCTGTTCGGATTTTAATGTTTGCCGGAAAAAACTCTTCTGAGCTGCAAAACCCTTATTCATTATAACCCACTATGTTCAGTCATACACTGAAAACCTACAAAAACACTGGAGGGGTGTGGAAGGGCACAAATCTGAGGATTAACTATAATATTTTAGATCAGAAAGATATATGAAAATAACTCCTCTTAAATAAATGTTGTCTGTTCTAATAAATCATGCAAATGTAAATCTGTGCCTTGGAGCTGTCATTTTAACCCCAGCTTTTCAAAACCTTGGTTAAAAAGCAAGGCATATTTGCTATTCCTCTGACATTCCAAACATGGCTCCATATCACAGCCTCTATACAGACTGTTCTTTCAGAAACTTTCTCCCATGTGTCTGCTTGGTTGGTGACCCTCACCTTATTTAGGGCCCTGTTCAAATCAAGGAAGCCTGCACTGATAACACTGTATAAAACAGCAGCGTCCTCAGCCCTCCCCTCGTTACTCTATTAGCTTACTCTGTGTTATTTTCCGAGATGGCACTATCATAATTGTTGGCGGTAGTGGTGCTGGTTGTGGTGGTGTATGAATTATCTCATCAGATCCTAAGCACTCTGACAATAGGTACTTTGTTTGACTTATTTTTTTTTTTTGCTGTTCTTCTAGTGCCTAAAATAGTGCTTTGCACATAGTGAGCACTCAATAAATTATTACTGAAGTCTATATGGGAGGCTACAGATAAGATGTTTTGTTTTATTTTTCATCTTTGTATCTGCCCAGGAACATACATATTTCATGGATTGATTATGGTTACAGTAAAACCCAGTTGAATTTTTAAAGCCCAGTTGAATTAGTATATTTTTAAACATATATTTTTTATAATAATTTTTCTTATAGCTAAAACTTTTAGGTTTTTAGCTAACAATTAAAACATTCACAGAATTATTTGCTAGGTGTTAAATTCATGGTTTATTTTTATCCTTTTTGATCCTGAAGCATGCCAGATTAACAATATGTCTGAATAATTGAGGTTTTATTTATGTAAATGTTATATAATAATTACATTTTAATAACAAATACTTAGGTAGTTATTTTATAACATTATTAGGTAGTTATTTTATAACATTAGTAGTTATTTTATAACATTATTTTTGTAAAGTTGCATTATTGTAAATTATGTCTTTAGTCACAGATAAAAGCACATTATGTAGGCAATGATTTAACTATTGTATAGTTCAATAATTTAAAAGAGTAAAATTTTACACTGTGAGTTCTAGAAAATACATGTTTATACAGACAGTGACGGTTTACCTTTCGCTAGCCCTATTAAATGTTAATTATTCAATTCTCATACTCATCACGTTTTCTGTTCTCTGTGTTTTGTACAACTTACATCACTCCCATCTTCCCAAAGCATTATCTGGGCAGCTTTGAATGGAGAACAGTCATGAATGAGCAATCAATGGCTATTCACTACAAAATGGTGGAGAGGTGACTAAGAGTTTACTTTAGACAAATTTTATGTCATATATTTAGTTAGTTTCTTCATATCACCTGGCAGTGTCAGCTCCTCCTCTGTTCTTTTTTTTCTTATATAGTGCCTTCCCAGTCATATCCTTTTCGTAAAACCATTTAAGATGAATAGGTAATGGCCTCATGTCAAATAGTAGTGTCAAATTAGTAGATCAACAAAATATGAAATATTAAAATGTAAGGATTGTTGAAGTCTATATAGGAGGCTATAGATAGCCTGTTGCAAATATAAGGTTTTTTCTCTTGCAAAAATTATTTTTTAAAAAAAAGGCATAGAGGAAGAAATCCTTATTTTTTTCTTTATGTTCTACCATAAATTGTAAAGTCTAGCTTTTTAAATGTTTAATATTTTTTGTCTTCACTACTCAAATGAGGTTAATCAAAAACCACTAATAATCCCCAGTTTAAGGGGATAGATGTCACTCTTGTGAGATTCACGGGGTACTTCGCAATCTGTCTCAGCATCATGCCATTATTTAGAGGAAGACCAAATAATTTGTCCATTAAAAAGCTAAAAATTGGCTGGGCACAGTGGCTCACACTTATAATCCCAGCACCTTGGGAGACTGAGGTAGGAAGATCTCACTTGAGACCAGGAGTTCAAGACCAGCCTGGGCAACATAGTGAGACCCCAATCTCTCCAAAAAAAAAAAAAATTAAATTAAATTAAAACTTAGATGTGCTCGATTGAAGCTGCAGTGAGCTAGGATTGAGCCACTGTGCTCCAGCCTGGGCAACAGAACAAAATCCTCTGTCAGAGGGGGAAAAATAAAAGCTGCTAAAAGTTTTTGGGAAAGGAGAAAGTTAATAGATATAATTTAACTGATAATTTTTTAAATAATGAATTAAGCCATGTTGTCTCAAAATAGTTTTTTTCTTTTATCATGTATTTTCTTTTTATTCTTAATTTTATTTATTTATTTATTTATTTATTTATTTAATTTATTTATTGAGATGGAGTTTCACTCTTGTTGCCCAGACTCAGGAGTGCAATGGCATGATCTTGGTTCACTGCAACCTCCACCTCCCAGGTTCAAGTGATTCTCCTGCCTCAGCCTCCCAAGTAGCTGGGATTACGGGCATGTGCCACCATGCCTGGCTAATTCTGTATTTTTAGTAGAAACAAGGTTTCTCCACATTGGTCAGGCTGGTCTTGAACTCCTGACCTCAGGTTATCCACCCACCTCAGCCTCCCAAAGTGCTGGGATTACAGGCGTGAGCCACCGCGCCTGGTCTATTTCTTAAATTTTAATTGAATCTTTTAATACCTCACTTTATTCCCAAAAGGATTTTCAGCAACTAGCAATTAAAATACAGCTACTAAAAGCCTTAAACCATTAACATGATATAAAAGACGAAAGTTCAGTGGTGAATGGAAAGCAAGTGACAGAGAAAAATTAAGAAAATCCTTCCTGAGAGAAGTTCAGTGACTTCATCCAAAACATAGTTATGAATTTCATAGCCATTAAGTCCAGGAGAGAAAATAATGGCTTACATAACTCTCATGGTTTGTAAAGCAAAACAAACAAATGGGGAAAAACCAGACAAGTCAGCAAGAGAAATATATTTTTGCCTGATCCTGCACCCTGGAAGACATTTGTCACAAGTATAATTACATAAAAGGAATGAGGCTATGTAATAAATGTTGTATTAAAAAAAAGAAGTAATTTTTTTCGTCAGTACTTAACAAAAACAAATATATCACTTAAAATTATTTAAAGACAATTTATGGGAGGGGAGTGTAGCTAATAACTAAATATATTTTTCAAACTTGTAAACAGTGTAAAAATAGAATGGCAAGTGTAGTGTAAAACTTGCGGTTAAAATTGAAGTTCAGGTTCCTAGTGTCCCACCTTATTTGAAGCAGATTATTATAGGAATTGATTGGAAATTAAACTGAGCAAAGCGTAAATCATTTTTTGACTAGATAAAATAATGTGCAGAATTCGCATTATTAAAGTCATCTCTAAGAGCAATATCATGGAAAATATAATACCTATAATGAACCAATAATTTTAAAAATTTAAGTTTAAAGGATTTGAAAAGTATAGAGATTTCAAAAGCATTACTTACTCAACCATAATTTGACCATTCAGAAGCTACCAGCATTAACTTGCTACTGCATTACTCGTCTTCTTTTATTTTAACATAGTTGAAATTTCCTATACAAACCATTTTTATCAAATTTTCAATTAGCATTTCAGCATAATCAGGTATCCATATTACTACAACATCTTTTAAAATATACCATGTAATAGTATATTTTGTAAGTGACCTAATTTCCTTAATCATTCCTTGGCTGTTGGATATTTACATGTTGTTTTTTCATTTTTCCCTATTGCAGATAACCCTGTAATCAATGTATATGGATTATCTTAATTTAGTCTCTATCTATGAAAAAAATGCATTGGGGTTAGCGTTAATTTGACTGCCCTCCGTTTCTGCCCTTCCTACTTCATTCTCCAGACCTTCATCTTCCTTCCCAACCTTCTCCATCCCATCCCCACAGCATACACATAGACTCACATGAGATATGATTTCAACTTAAAGAGACAGCATCAGTTTTTAGACATCCACAACCAAAGTGGGTACTTGCAACCATAAAATTGTTTTAAAGTTCTTGGCAGATACTCTGTTTATATTAAACACTAAATCTAGGTTATGGTCCTGATCTCTTGTAACCCTGAGAAGAAGTCTCTGGAGATATTTGGGAAGAGAGGAAGAACACATGTCACCCCATATCTGAGCCAAAAAGCTCCTCATGAACAGTCATTCACAGAGGTCTCCGCTTAGCCACTGAGACACTTGCCTGCTCTCTGCAAGTTTCACCATAAAGGTCAGAAACTGGAAGCCTACAAACAGAAAACTCTCATAGACAGTTTTGTTTGTCCAATATTTTTAAATGTTTTCAGTTAGCTAATATCAGTTTTTAAATAGATAGTCATATATAAAACATTGTATTTCTGGCTTCTTTGAGGAAGTTGGTAGACGTAGCTACACATGTTCCTATTCTAACATGGCAACAGATGGGAGAAGCTGTTGCACTTGGACATCTGGACACAGTCTACAGTGACGTTGCCTGACCATTGGAGACACTGGAGTCTATAACCCCTGCGGTATAGGTCAGGGTTCCGGAAGTCAATGTGGAGGGGCAAACGTTTCTTATTGCTCTCAGGAATTGGCCATTCCCCATCAGAGCAGGAATCAAACTATATTTATTATCCTAAATAATCATCTCATTATCCTGTTTAGCTATATGAATACATCATTGCAAATCTCTAATAGACTTTAGATGTATTGACTCACATCCTAACACTATCGCTACGGCCTCACAAGATGGCCAAGATCATACACCTTATTCTCCCTCTCTTTCCAACACCCAACGTCAGTGAAAATAGAATCCTAAGGAGAAAAATTGTCACTCCCGTAAATAAACTTTTATTCATCCTTTACCCCTATTTAAGCCAAAAAAATTTTTTAAAACATTATTTGAAGAACTCCTGATTAAAAAAAAAAACTATTGACACTATCATTTGCCTTTAGTTCTCATTCTTGCTAGTTAAAAGTGATTTATTCCTCCTTTAAAGGTTTTGATTATGCTAAAATAAATACTTGATTTTTAAGTGGCAGTTGTAATATGAACATTAAGCCTCATCACACATTATCATGTCAATCCTTAGTGGTATAAGAGCCGATTATTTCATTCATTTTGCAATGAATGGAGAATAGTCTGCTATTTTTAAAAAATGCATGAGCTGGTAAGTGTGTGTTTCCAAATATTAATGCTCTACCATCATTTTAAGGTTAAATTAAAAGCAAACTTTGAAACCTTAATTTAAAGCATTGCCTAAATTGCCTAGGTAGCACATGATATGCTTTTGTACTAAATGATTTTCTCATAGCTTTTCATTTCTTTCTTTTCATTACCCTCCTCTTCCTGGCCCCTCATGTCATCATGCCTTACCACTTCCCCTTGATTCAGTGGTCGGTTCTGTGCCAGTGCAATGTCTTTGCCAAGGTCTGGAGCTTGACTGTGATGAAACCAATTTACGAGCTGTTCCATCAGTTTCTTCAAATGTGACTGCAATGTAAGTAGAAAAGAATGACTTCATCCTGACAGCCGGGTAGCATTGTACTGTAAAATTGTATTATGATTAAGACCATATCATTATTAATAATGTATTTTTATTCCAAGATGATGTCATTTTTCCTGGGTCAGGTATAATTACTGATATTTATTTTGCATTTATTAAATGCTAGACCCTACCTTAAATTATTCTTTATATTAGCTATTTAAACCCTCAAAATAATCCTGTGAGGTATGGAGTATCACCATATTTTATGTAAACAAAAAAAGTCATCAATTGCATGTGCTACTAAAGAAAAAATGGCTTCTAATTAAACTATTACATAGAACTTTCCTATTACATAGAATTTGCATTTGATATTTATTGAAATAATTCTTTTAGAATTTATTGGACCGACATTTTAATATAATCTGATGTGTAAGTTAAAAAAGAAAATAAGGTAAATCGGATAAGATATCCTCCCCAAAACGTCGTATTTAAAATCTGTTCTGAATCACCTTATGAGTCATAGATGTTAACGTTGTTGTTTTCTTAAGGAATTCAAACTTGCGTATGTAAAAAAAATTATCACCATAAGTGGTGTGTTGATTTCTAGTACCTGTAGTGTTAGTTTCTAGTACTAATTTGAATTCAACAAACTTCAGCAACACAAACATATACATTTGACTGAAACTTTTTTACAAGAAATTAGTGGAGGACAGCTATTTTAATCCAATATTTTTGCTGAGTTTCTTTTTTCATCTAGATGCCTTAGTGCCTTGTGGCTCTCACTTTTGGGTATATGAGTACAAAATAAGAGTAATTCTTGAGTTTATGAATATTGACAAGTGTTACCATTTTCAAACCAGGCCACATAATACAGCAATTGAAATACTTGATATATGAGGTAAGAGCTACAACTCAGAGTTCCTGTGCATAGTGGTTCCATTGAATTCAAAGATCTGGGAAGTTTACCCAATTTGCAGTGGCCAGGGAATATGAACTGAAAATATCAGCAGGGTTTTCCAAAAGAGGGAACATTTCCACTTGAACTAAGGAAAAGAAGAGCTCTTCAGTATTCTGTCCTCTTCTTGCCCCACCGTGGCTCTTTCTCATACATTAGTTCTGCTAGAAAAAAGTAATAATCCCCCAAAAGAACCTGAGGTCCTATGGAACACTTCTCTGATTTAAATTCTAACTGGAAATTCTGGGTATAAGAATTTATGAATAGTCTGGACAACACAGAGACAGTCCATCACTACAAAAAATAAAAATTAGCCAGGTATGATGGCCCACACATACAGTCTCAGCTACTTGGAAACTGAGGCAGGAGTATCACTTGAGCCTGGGAGGTCAAGGCTGCAGTGAGCTGTGATCAAGCCACTGTACTCCAGCCTGGATGACAGAGTGAGACCCTGTCTCAAACAAACAAACAAACAAAAATTTATGATAATTGCATTCTATTTTCAGAGAAAAAAATCATAATACTTCTCCACCACTGTATCAAATTACTAGAAAATCCAAATCAAAGGATATTCTGATGCAGCCAATTTCATTTTTCATTTTCCCACGAGTAAGATTTGAATCCATTCTTTTTTTTTTTTTTTTTTTTTTGAGATGGAGTTTCGCTTTGTCGCCCAGGCTGGAGTGCAGTGGCCGGATCTCAGCTCACTGCAAGCTCCGCCTCCCAGGTTTACGCCATTCTCCTGCCTCAGCCTCCCGAGTAGCTGGGACTACAGGCGCCCGCCACCTCGCCCGGCTAGTTTTTTAGTATTTTTTAGTAGAGACAGGGTTTCACCTTGTTAGTCAGGATGGTCTCGATCTCCTGACCTTGTGATCCACCCGTCTCGGCCTCCCAAAGTGCTGGGATTACAGGCTTGAGCCACCGCGCCCGGCCTTGAATCCATTCTTTAACAATTCAACCAACATTTGTAAAATAAAGAACAGACACAGAAAGCTGGAGGAATGGAGGGGAATAAGGCAACGGCTAACTAGAGAGGGCATGCCTCACACAAAGGATGAATCATTGAATTAATTTCCATTCAATTTTAAAAAGTGTCATAATCTAATATACACATACGTACATAAAGACATGTGGGCAGAAAACTGTGACCTACCAGTTTTGAACCCCTGGTATAAACAAAAAAACTGGGACCAGGTCCTTGTAAATGACTGTCTGCAAGAAGGCAAGAAAGGAGGAGTCAAAGATGACTCCAAGGTTTCCTTTCTAAGCAACAGTGTGATCAGAGAATGGGGAGACTTGGTGGCAGTAACTGAGGAAGATTGGGACTCTGATGTTAGATGTTTTTTCCAAAGTGAGATTAACAGGTCACTCAGTGGAAATCTCCAACAGGCATTTGGAGATATAGGAATAAAGCTCAGGAGTTTATGTCTACAATTTTTTTTATTTTATTTTTTGTTCAAAAAATAGCATTCTCTTGTGCTTTAGGTTGAGCCACTTGATTCCAGTTGTCCATTTATACTTTTCTCTGCAGAACACTGGCTTAGACTCATACCTAGTCCCAGTCTGTTTGTTCAGTTCCATACAGAAAAAGAACCCTATGCTTTATAGCAAATACATTAAAAAGTAAATATCAAATTTCATTAGTCAGTTCTTTCCAGACTTTGAGTTGGAACTGTTACAGGGAAATATCAGAAGAGGACTGAACCATCTATAAGTATCAAAGAAGTTAATACTCCCAGTAATGTTTATTGAAGTTGGGATTTTTTAATACATTTCACATAAATGCTAGTGAACAAAATGGGCGAACATAAATATGATTATTTTTACTTTTTTCTAGCTGGATAAACACTAATTTTGACTATTTGAGACTTGGCTTTAAGATCCTGGAATTTAATCACTAGAACTATATGATCTAATACGAAGAACTTCCTTTATAAAAACTAGAGCTAGCTTTGACAATAATGATTAAACTAGGTCATTTCTCTCCCACACACACAAAAACACACACTCTCTTTGACTCTGTGAGCAATCAAAGTTGGAATGTCAAATTTTTAAATATAAGGATTTGTTATAAAGTATTTTGGGTTGTTCTATTCAATGAGAATAACAGCATCTACCTCTTTCTATCCCAGTAGGATACTGTGAAATATAGAGAATGTTATTTGTCAAAATATTTTATGTCATTTAGAAAGAAGTAACCTATAAATCCTAGACACTGTTAATAAAAACCCAACTTTGTAAGTACCATTATATAGAGGTCTTTCAATGTGCCTCACTTTCCTCTATAGTAACTCTCCTCCTTCAAGTGCAATTAACCTCTTCCTCTTGTGTTCTCTCATAGAACCTCACTTGTGTCTCTTTTATGTATACTAAACATTCTTGCTTATACTATAGTGAGTCAGGTCCTATTATCTACCTGAAAAAGGAAAATGCCATGGCCTATATATCCTCCAAAGTTCCTAATAGAGTCTAATAATCCCTAAATAAATGTTATTGAAATGAATTTATAAATAAATACAATAAAAACAAAAGAAGTTGGTTGCCTCTTTAGCCCTGGGCTGTAAGACTGAAGTTATTATTCAAAGAAAATTCTCTATTTATAGGTAAAGCATAATTTGTCCAAATACAGTATACACTTCTTAAAAGCAGGTATTCAACATGTGCAAATGGCAGGCATTCGACACGTTTTTTTGAGATAATCAATGAATGAATGAACACTTTTTTTTTTTTTTTTAGACAGTCTCACTCTGTCACCCAGGCTGGAGCTCAGTGGCACGATCTTGGCTCACTGCAACCTCTGCCTCCCAGGTTCGAGCGATTCTCAGAACACATTTTTTAAGAACACACTAAACTTTCATCTATATCCTTAAACTCAGTTTTGTTTGTTTGTTTTTTGTAAACAGACAGGGTCTCACTGTGTCCCCCAGGCTGGAGTGCAGTGGTGCAGTCACAGCTCACAGCAGTCTTGACCTCTGAGGCTCAGGTGATCCTCCTGCCTTAGCCTCCCAAGTCGTTGAGACTACCGGCATGCACCACCATGCCCAGCTAATTTTTTTAATTGTTTGTAGATGGTGGACGGATTTCACTATGTTGCCAAGCTGGTCTTGAACGCCTGGGCTCAAGTGATCCTCACACCTCGGTCTCCCAAAGTACTGGAATTATAGGTGTGATCCACTGCGCTCAGCCAAATCCAAATATTTAACAATTTATCATGAACACAATATAAACATTTAAACAGGGTATAAAGCAGAATTTGGAATCTAAGTCAAGTCAGAATCATTAGCAGAGAAGAGATCCTCTATTAGTTAATATATACAAGGAAATAATATTTGGTGACAGCCAGCAACTCAGAGTAGTTTCAAGAGGGAATTACTTGTTAATCAGCCTTTGGTATTATTTATTTAAAAAGCCACTAAGTATCTGATATGCGTAGTCTAGAAAAGTGATTTTTAACTTTTTTTCTTTCATTATTGTTTCCCTTCCCTCAGGAAGCCTGTCTAGACTTTTTTTTTCTATTTGCCCCCTCCTGTGAAATTTTAATACTACAGATATTATATATATAATAATACAGTATACTGTAGTATACTACAGATGTACTACAGGCTCAGTGGCTCACACCTGTAATCCCAGCACTTTTGGAGGCTGAGGCAGGTGGATCACAAGGTTCGAGACCAGCCTGACCAACATGGTGAAACCCCGTCTGTACTGAAAATAAAAAATTTAGCCAGGTGTGGTGGCCTGTGCCTGTAATCCCAGCTACTCAGGAGGCTGAGGCAGGAGAATCACTTGAACCCGGGAGGCAGAGGTTGCAGTGAGCCGAGATCGTGCCACTGCACTCCTGCCTGAGCCACAGAGCAAGACTCTGTCTCAATAATAATAGTAATAATAATAATACAGATATATGATATATGTTCTTGTGTATATCTGTGCATTATACATTTAAAAAGTAAACTTTTTTTAATTTTTTTTTTTTTACTTCTTTTTTTTTTTTTTTTTGAGACGGAGTCTTGCTCTGTTGCCCAGGCTGGAGTGCAGTGGCCAGATCTCAGCTCACTGCAAGCTCCGCCTCCTGGGTTCCCGCCATTCTCCTGTCTCAGCCTCCCGAGTAGCTAGGACTACAGGCGCCTGCCACCTCGCCTGGCTAGTTTTTTTTATTTTTTAGTAGAGACGGGGTTTCACCGTGTTAGCCAGGATGGTCTCGATCTCCTGACCTCGTGATCTGCCCGTCTCGGCCTCCCAAAGTGCTGGGATTACAGGCTTGAGCCACCGCGCCCGGCCTTTTTTTACTTCTTTAAGAACCAATTCTCACCTTCATTGAGAGTACATGGTCTTCTAGACTCTAGAACAGTGTTTCTCAAATTAGGCTCCAAAAATGTATTCCAAAGAGTCCAAGAAACTTTTTTTTAAGGATTCATCACCAAGTTTAAGCAACACCGCTTCAAAACCTAAACATTGTTAGTGCGTATTGTATAAAACTGTCTTAACCTGAGTTAAGTTAACCTCCAGACAATGCAGCCTGTTGCTCACTTATTAGTATCTGCTCTATGGTACTATATAATGATAGTACTAATAATATATTATTAGATACCATCTAATCCAAATCCCTCGTTTCACAGTTAAAGAAACTGACTTGGAAAGGTTGTGTGTGATTCATGCCAGGAACCCCAGCTACACTGGTTTTGGTTTTTTTTATTGTTTCATTTATTTTGCTTTTTCTACATTACATTGCTATTCTAAAACAAAAACTTAAGGGCTTGGGACCTTTCCAGTACCACCACAATTACACAGATCTGGTCTGTGCCAAACTGCTTATTAAATTGTGATACAAAAGAAAATCTTTCTTTACAACTTCTTAGAAGTTGAAATGGAATCACTTACTGAATAAAGATGATCCAATTATAGGTACCAATTGATGTTTTCCTTCATAACTAATTTTAAGGTGGTGGAATGTGAGCAATGAAATATTGAGATATACAATATTTAATTTCTGGAAAGTGGAAAGTGTTTTTTAAACTAAAAACACTCTTTTTATTGTCACTCAGAAACTGAGATGCCTTCTAATGTTTATTAAATACAAATAGGAAAGATAAACATAACTGAAAATCAATTTTTTCAATTCTATTTTTTAACATTTTTGTCAGAATCTTCACAATTTTGTCATATTAAGAAAATATGAATAGCTTTAATAGTGCAAAACTAACAGCTAGACCTAGTTCAAGTGATATGATAAATATGAGAGAGATAATCATGAAGCAAAATGTTTCCTGAAAGCTAGTACTAAAGTAAATAGTTTATAATTATCCCTATTGTCGTAATTTAAAAGTAAAGAAAAAACAACTTTAAGAACCAAAATTTACATTTATTTCAGGTCACTTCAGTGGAACTTAATAAGAAAGCTTCCTCCTGATTGCTTCAAGAATTATCATGATCTTCAGAAGCTGTAAGAAAACATTTAATTCCTGGTATTAAAATTAACTAGCATATTTGGGCATATCTGTTTCTTCCCGCTTCTGTGAACACCAACACTATTCCACGGCTTATGTCTAATCCCTATTCAGGGAAGTATTTAGCTGTTAACTGAAGACTTCCAGGTAGCACTTTTTTTTTCTGAGTAATTTTAGAAACCATTCTAGAAAAATTTCAAACACCTGTTTCCAAAGGAACTGGAACATGTGTGCTGTGAATCCTCCTACCACACTCCCCCAAAATGGAGATACTTAGAAGCTTGTATCTCTGCATTATTCTGGCATGGAACACCTCAGTGCTCATCTTAGAGAAAAATGTAATGATCTTTTGCCAGATCTACCATCAAGAAAGTGAAGACTTTTCTTCCATATGTTTTCAAATTCATTCTCTACCTAAAATAGCAAGTCACTGTGAGTTGAAACCTCTGAGCATGTCTTGGAGACTTGATTCTGTTTTCACATCTGCCTTGTGAGTTGGGTTTTATTTTGGCCTTGAGTAGCATCTGACCTGTTAGCTTCCCTTCAGAACTCTCAAAATCCACACTAGCCCACGTGATGTTTACCTGTTATTTAGGTCAACTTTGTGACTAAATTATGTTGTCCTATGGTGAATTGTTGGGTTTAGATACTCTGTACCTAAATCACACTAAGAAGTATCTCAGGATTCATTGTTTCATTTTTATACCAATAGAGATTGGTTCTTGTTTTGGTTTTCCAATAGGGAAACCTGATAAATTAATACATATTTGCACATTTTTAAAGCTAACAGATGGAAATTGAGTGGAATTAGAAGAAAAATTAACCCACTTCCTTCAGTGAAATGTTCTAAAAACCCAGATAGTCTGCGGAAGTATCTATTTCATATTTGAAAATAGAAATTCTAATAAAAATGACTTTTCAAAATTTCATTCTGAGCATTTATCAGTCAAAAGAGAACTTATCACAGTTAGACCTGACAAAACTTCAAGAGTACACTGACTTATGCTGTTTTCTGATTTCTGGAGACGGAAGAATTTTTCTGTAGCATCACCTTATGTCCACTTGATTTAAAGGAGCTAGACTACAAATCTAAATATCAAAATTCAGATTTATATAGTTCAGTGGCTTAGCATTTTTGCACAACAAACATTGAATTAATTCTCTTTTTTGAACTAACCACTGTACTAATGTGGATGAATTAATTCCTGAATGACCAATTTGTTTCATATAACAAAATTATCAAAATAGCCTAATTATTTAAAAATTTCTAATTGGTTATTAAAGTCTGTATCTTTAGACCTCCAGGCAATGCAGTCTATTCCTTAGTAGATCATTATAGCACTAGAAATAAACAAACAAATACGTGATAAATGAGAACCATTCATTACCTACTACATGATTGGGCCCACAGCATATCAGGTTCAGTTGCATAATAATTATTTTTTAAGAGACAGGGTCTCACTCTGTCATTCAGGCTGGAGTGCAGTGGTACGATTATAGTTCACTGCACCCTCAAACTCCTGGGCTCAAGTGATCCTCCCACCTCAGACTCCTAGGTAGCTAAGACTGCAGGCATGTGCCACCACACCTGGCTATTTTTTTTTTTTTTTTTAGAGATAGGATCTCACTATGTTGCCCTGCCTGGCTGTTCTCAAACTCCTGGTTTCAAATGATCCTCCTGCCTTGGCCTCCCAAAGCTCTGGGATTATGAGCATAACCCACTTCACCCAGCACATAATAAATTTTATAACATTTCACAATCAAAGTTAGATGTTCTTGCATGTTGGAGAAATAGGGTACTTTTCACTCAAAATTTCTAATTAACTGAATGTTCGCTTATATTGATTTCTTTCTTATTGCTTCTAAAAGTTATAACAAATTACATACAAACTTTCAGGACACTCTAAAGAACAGTGGTGACCTGCACTCAGAACAAGAAGGCAGCCTTGAAGTCTTTACTTTATCATTCCCACAGTCTGGGGCAAGTACACGTGGAAGTGCAAACCTTTGTGTGTGTGCAGTGATGCAATAGCGTGTACTCTGGTACCCATTTCCTTTGACCTCCAGTTAACTCAAGGTCGTATTTTCAGTATTACTTTAGTTAACTGTGTAAGCCTGCATTCTTGTCTTGACCTTCCAATCTAATTTATATTCTTCTAGTCCTGATTATTTTTATTTATGTGTTCATCTTTCGCCACTTTTACTCCTTGTAAATTTCCCCCAAACAGTTTTTGGAAGAAGGTTTGGTTGTCAAATTAATGAGATCAAAATTGACTTGGGTGACAGATTTGTGATTAACATAGAATATGGTTTGCAACATTAAAAAACATCATGCACTTTTAGGTTGGCTAGCACTGTCTTGAGCACTTAACAAGCTTAAAGAATTATAACAAGGCCTGTATTAAAAATCTGCTTCTAGACTTCTGATTCATGGGGGCTTTACTATGTGTAAACATTTTATTTCTAGAAAATTCAGATAGTAAGCTTTGGCTGTTATTCATTCACCTTTACAACTAGAATTTCGAAATACAAACCAGCCTAATCGTACATAAATTTAATAGAAACATGAAGTGACATGATATCTGGCTTCACTAAATTATTTTGTAATGTTTACCTTTTTCAATTTTTAAAATGTTTAATTGTCATCAAATATACATAACATAAAATGTATCATCTTAACCATTTTTAAGTCTACCTTCAGAGGCATTAAGCACGTTCATATTGCTACACTACCTGCCATCACCATCATCCATCCACAGAATTCTTTTTGTCTTGCAAAAGTGAAACTCTGCTTCATTTTTTTTCTTTTTAATAATCATTTTCACAGGTACTTGCAAAACAATAAGATTACATCCATCTCCATCTATGCTTTCAGAGGACTGAATAGCCTTACTAAACTGTAAGTACCAGTGCGAATTCATCTGCCCATTCCCCGGTAGTCTGATAGCCTAGACTATTCCAATCCAAACCAGCCTCCCTGTCTATGACAGTCTCAAGGAGCCATGCAAGGGGTACTAAAGGGGCAGTAGAGCACTGTGGCTAAGAGTGTGGGATTGTGAGTTAGACAGGCTTCAGTGTGAGTCCTGATTGCCTTACTTACTAAGTGTGTGACCTTGAGCAATTTATATTCCTTTTTTTTCTTTCTTTCTTTTTTTTTTTTTTTTTGAGATAGAGTGTCTCTCTGTCACCCAGACTGGAGTGCAGTGGCTCGATCTCAGCTCGCTGCAGCCTCTGCCTCCTGAGTTCAAGCAATTATCTGCCTCAGCCTCCCGAGTGGCTGGGATTACAGGCACCCGCCACCACACCTGGGGTTTCACCATCTTGTCGAGCCTGGTCTTGAACTCCTGACCTCATGATCCACTGGTCTCAGCCTCCCAAAGTGCTGGGATTACAGGTGTAGGCCACCATGCCCAGCCAATTTATATTCCTTTCTAAGCATAAGTTGCCTCTACTATAAAATACAAATTATAATAGTTCCTACCTCTGGGATGTTGTAGGAAACAAGAAAATCCGTGGGAAGCATTAGGCACACTGTGCCTGACACATACTAAGAATTCAATGTACATTTGCCCTGGTGACAGGAGTGATGACTGAATGAACTTAGACAAAGTAAAAGCCTGATGCAGCCAAGCAGGGTGGCTCATGCCTACAATCCCAGCACTTTGGGAGGGTAAGCCGCAAAATCCCTTGATTGCTAGATTGTACTACTGCACTCCAGCATCCAGCATGAGCCATAGACCAAGACCCTGTATCTGAGGGGGGGAAAAAAAAAAAAGCCTGATGATGATATTTGTGATGAAGAAGAAAAAACTCAAAGACTTCTCTAGTTATTCATTTATTCTTTTTTCACTAATCCCACTTTTACAAATACACGAAATGCTGTAAGTTTAAAGAAATAAAGCTTTTTGTGGTAAAATATACATAATCTAAAATTCACCATTTAACTATTTTTAAGTAGACAGTTCAGTAACATTAAGTACATTCACATTGTTATGGAACCATCATCACCATCCACCTCCAAAACTTTTTCATCTTCCCCAACTGAAACTCTGTATTTGTTGAATAATAATTCCTCATATCTGTCTCTCCCTATTTCCCCTCTCCCCAGCCCCTGGCAACCATCATTCTACTTTCTGTATTTATTAACTGGCTACTTTACCTCATAGGAGAATCATAAAATATGCAGTTTTTTGTGTCTGGCTTATTTCACTTAGCACAATGTCTTTAATGTTCACATGTTGTAGCATATGTCAGAATTTCCTTTTTTAGGGCTGAATAATAGTCCATTGTATTTATATACCACATTTTGTTTAACTGTTTATCTGTCAGTGGACATTTGGGTTGTTTCCACATTTTGGCTGTTGTGAATAATGTTGCCATCAACACAGGAATACAAATATCTGTTTGGGTCCCCACTTTCACTTCAGGATATATACCCAGAAGTGGAATTGCTAAGTCAGATGGTAATTCTTTGATTTTTGAGGGACTGCCGTTTGATTTGATTTTGATTTTTTAAGGGACTGCCATACTGTTTTCCACAGCAGCTGTGCCATTTTACTTTCCAACTAGTGATGCACAGGAGTTCCAATTCTCCACATCCTCACCAACATTTGTGTTCTTGTTTCATTTGTTTGTTTTGACAATAACTATCCTAATGGGTGTGAAGTGATATCTCACTGTGCTTTTTTAAAAAAAAAAAAAAAAAAAAAAAAAAAAAAAAACAGGCTTTCTCAAAGTTCCATCTTATTGAGTTCTGCCACGCAGCATTCTAGAAGTAACTGGAAAGAAATATAACCAAAAATCACGTGAATACATAACTCCCTGTATTTCCATTTATGTCCCCTTATTTTCTATCTATTCTGTTCTCTATCCTAACACAAGAAACCCATTCCAGTCAGATTTTTAGCTTGTGGTATCAGAGTTTGGGATTGAGTCAAGAAGAGCATCTAGTAATTTACTAGCAAAATGGAAGAAGACTGCAGGAGACTCAAAGCCTTAACAGTAACCACTTTAGCCATGTCCTCTCCCTCTCTACCACATCCCTGCTCTTATACGTCTTAGCAAAGTACCCAGCGTCAATATTGGATGCACTGTCGTCAGACTCCTGACTGTCTTCTTTCCATATATCTTTGCAAAATTTACTAAACACCATCTGTTTGGTTTAATGTTCAGTGGATGTGGAGGAAGCTCTTGAAAGGCAGTACAGAACTGGAGAGTAAACTTGAAAGTGTTCTCCATCTCTTTTCATAGCTTTTCTATAGTGCTGGAATATTGTTGAGTGTTAAAGATGCCACATATTTCTAGTTAAATAATCATTAGTCCCAGCACTTTGGGAGGCTGAGGCGGAAGGATCACGAGGTCAGGAGATGGAGACCATCCTGGCTAACACAGTGAAACCCCGTCTCTACTAAAAACACAAAAAATTAACCAGGCATGATGGCACATGCCTGTAGTCCCAGCTACTCAGAAGGCTGAGGCAAGAGGATTGCTTGAACCTTGGGGGCAGAGGTTGCAGTGATCCAAGATTGTACCACTGCACTCCAGCCTGGGCATCAGAGTGAGACTCCATCTCAAAAAACGGTAATAATAATCATTAGATACCTGATGATTAATGGATCTAAATAATCATTAGATCCGTAAGTATTCATTAACCCTCATAGAGTGCAAATATTTTAGGTAGACACCGTGAGGGCATAGAAGGATAACTCAAGCTTGCTCCCTTTAAGTAGTTATACCTTAGTGTTTCAGGTAGAGCACTGAGCCATCACTGGGGAGAGGCAGGACTCCTGTCCTCTAGAAGCTTATGATCTGAGATGGGAAAACAATGCCAACTTATATACAACATTAGAGAACCATTTTTTAAAAGTACTTAAGTTCCAAACCTGTGTTGCTGAAACCAAAACTGCTATTATGGTTCACTGAAAGGAGTGATTATCTCAGTCAGAGCAGTAAAGGATGGCTCTGAAAAAATGAAGAGGACTGGGCAAAACGGGTGAGCATAGGGAGCAATAGTGGATCAAATGCCTTTTACCTGGAGGGTTTTTGTATAAGAGAACCCCCTGAGGTTGTAAGTCATTTCTTACCCCTTACTGTGCCCACCTGGGCTCCAGGTTTGCAAAGGAGGGAAGGAAGAGGCTCTATCATGGGGTGCCATTGCTCACTAGCCCTAAGCAAAAGTCAAACCCAGCAAGAGAGAACAGATTCCTGGCAGGAGAAATTCTACAGGATGTTTACTCAAGATATGAAAGACTGAAGAAGAGAGAGAAATCAGTGTGAATCCTGTGTTAGTGGAAGTGAAATTTGAATTCTTACTTGCATATGAATCATAAGCAGAAAGAAAAAGGAAAGAGGGAAGAAACTGGAGTAAGAGGCGTGAGCACAGACACTGCTATAAAACATAATATGTACTGAATGTTTATGGCATGCATTGCCTCAAATATTAAACCATAGGAAGTAGATCCTGATATTATCCCCATTTTAGAGTTGGGGAAGCTGAGGCTTGCAGGAATTCATTGCTTGCTCAAGGTCACTGTTAATAAGTAGAGGAATCAGGGATCAAACTGTTCGATAGCAGATTTAGTGCAGTGAATTGCCACATGAGAGAGCCTGAGACATGAGGGAACGTGGCGAGAAGAGGAGACCAATGCAATAGAACAGAGGGTTATTTCACTTTGCAGAGGAGTGGGATGTAAAGATGGGTGAGGCAGAGACAAACTCTTTAGCAAGGGATGCAATACCCTTTTGACCAGAACGGGCCCCTGCCTGCCTCCTAGGTTTATCTCCTGTCTCTCCTCATAGCCCTTTCATGGTAACGCCCCAGTGAATTACCTGGTGATTTCTTAACTTGTCAGTCTCGCATACCTCTTGCTTTTGCAAAAGCTATTTCCTCTTAGAAATAGAATAGCTCCTGCCCATTCTTTGCTTTGTGAATTGCATGTCTTCATCCAAGACTCTTCTCAAGTGTGCCTCTGTTTAGTAAAGGCTTCTCTTGTCTCCTCATTCCTCCACACTCTGCAGTCCCTACCCCTAACAAAGCTGGCTGCTTTCTCCCCTGCAATGGCAGAGCAACCATGCATTATACACTTCCCTCTGCTTTCCCTGACATTACAAAGTAATCTGTTCACATGCTGTGGCCTCTCCAGACTCAAAGCCCCTTAAAGAAAGAGATGGCATGCTTAGCACAGTGCCATGGGGTAAGTATTCAAAATAGATTAATGAATACATGAATAGATGAATGAATAGATTGATTAATTAATTATGGGGAAATTTAAAACTAGATATGATAAGGTAAGTGATAGCAATTCTCAGAGATTCAAAGGCAGGGAAGTGGCATGATGAGAATGCTATATAAAAAATTTAAGATGAATAATTACTGTTTTTACTTTTCTTATTGTAAGACATCAAAAAGATACATATTTACTGTAGTCATTTCTCCTTTTCCAGGTATCTTAGTCATAACAGAATAACCTTCCTGAAGCCGGGTGTTTTTGAAGATCTTCACAGACTAGAATGGCTGTATGTTTAATTTATGTGGCATTTTATAACAGTAGTTTATAGGTTCAAGAGATATATAAATGAATTAATTTTTTTCTTCTGGCTGGCAGGATAATTGAAGATAATCACCTCAGTCGAATTTCCCCACCAATGTTTTATGGACTAAATTCTCTTATTCTCTTGTAAGTACTAAACTAAAGCAAATATTTCAATCAAAGGCAAAGACATGAATAAAAATTAATGCTTAAATTTAATACGATTAAATTTGGAATTGTTAAAACCCCAAAGAGGTCTTTTCAATGAAAAACCTTTTCTTAATCGTATTCTGTAAAGCTATTTATAGTTCCAACAATTTTAAAAGATTTTCTGTCTTCTAGACTATCAGCCCATAAAAACTGAATACATTCTCGCTCATATTTTATCACAATATTCTTTTTGTTGTTGTTGACATGGAATCTCGCTCTGTCACCCAGGCTGGAGTACAGTGGCATGACCTCGGCTCACCACAACCCCCACCTCCCGGGTTCAAGTCATTCTCCTGGCTCAGCCTCCCGAGTAGCTGGGATTACAGATGTGTGCCACCATGCCCGAATAATTTTTATATTTTGAGTAGAGACAGGGTTTTACCATGTTGGCCAGGCTGGTCTTGAACTCCTGACCTCGTGATCCACCCGCCTCAGCCTCCCAAAGTGCTGAGCCACCATGCCCAGCCTTTATCACAATATTTTTAAGCACATCGTTACTGCTCTATACAGGCAGACCTCAATGATATTGTGGGTGTGGTTTCAGACCACTGTAATAAAGCAATAAAGTAGTATTGCTTTGTCACAATAAAGCAATTCACACAAATTTTTTTGGTTTCCCAGTGCACATAATAAAGTTATGTTTACACTATACTGTAGTCAATTAAGTGTGCAATAACATTATGTCTAAAAATGTGCATACCTTAATTTTAAAATTCTTTGTTGCTAAAAAGTGCTAACAGTCATCTAAGTTTTCAGCGAGTTGTAATCTTTTTGCTGGTGAAAGATCTCATGTCAATGTTGACAGCTGCTGACTAACCACAGTCGTGGTTGAAGAAGGCTGGGGTGGCTGTGGCAATTGCTTAAAATAAGATAACAGTGAAGTTTGCTACATTGATTGACTCTTAATTTCATGCAAGATTTCTCTGTGGTATAAAATGCTATTTGCTAGCATTTTACCCACAAGAGAACTTCTTTCAAAATTTAAGTCAATACTCTCAAATCCTGTCATTGCTTTATCAAATAAGTTTATGTAATATTCTAAATACTTTCTTGTCATTCCAACAGTGTTTGCAACATCTTTCCCAGGAGTAGATTCCATCTCAAGAAGCCACTTTCTTTGTTCATTCATAAGAAGCAACTCCTTATCCGTTCAAGTTTTATCATGAGATTGCAGCAATTCAGTCACATCTTCAGGCTCCACTTCTAATTCTAGCTTTCTTGCTATTTCCACCACATCTGCAGTTACTACTTCCACTGAAGTCTTGAACCCTTCGAAGTCACCCATGAGGGTTGGAGTCAACTTCTTCCAAACTCCTGTTAATGTGAATATTTTGACCTTACTTTCGTGAATCACAAATGTTCTTAATGGCATCTAGAATGATGAATGCTTTCTAGAAGGTTTTTAATCAACTTTGCCCAAATCCATCAGAGGAATCACTATCTATGGCATCTATAGCCTTACAAAATGTACACCTTAAATAACAAGACTTGAAAGTTAAAATTATTTTTTGATCCATGGACTGTAGAATGGATGTCATGTTAGCAGGCATGAAAACAACATGAACCTCTTTGTAGCTCTCCATTGGAGCTCTTGGATGACCAGGTGCATTGTCAATGAGCAGTGTATCTTGAAAGGAAGTCTTTTTTTTCTGAGCAGTAGGCCCCAAGAGTGGGCTTAAAGTATTTAGGAAACCATGCTGTAAACAGATGTGCTGTCATCCAGGCTTTGTTGTACCATTGGTGGAGCACAGGAAGAGTAGATTGAGCGTAATTCTTGAGGGCCCTAGGATTTTTGGAGTAGTAAATGAGCATCAACTTCCACTTAGAGTCACCAGCTCCATTGGCCTCTAACAAGTGAGTCAGCTTGTCCTTTGAAGCTTTGAAGCCAGGCATTGACTTCTCCTCTCTAGCTATGAAAGTCTTGTATGGTATCTTCTTTCAATAGAAGGTTGTTTCATCTACTTTGAAAATCTGTTGTTTAGTGGAACCACCTTCATCAATGATCTTAGCTAGATCTTCTGGATTACTTGCAGCTTCTGCATTAGTACTTCCTGCTTCACCTTGCAATATTCTGTTATAGAGATAGCTTCTTTCCTTTCCTCATGAATGAATATCTGCTAGCTTTAAATTTTTTTTCTGGAGCTCCCTCACCTCTCTTATCCTTCATAGAATGAAGTAGAGTTAGGCCTTGCTCTGGATTAGGCTTTGGCTTAAAGGAATGTTGTGGCTGGTTTGATCTTTTATCCAGAGCACTAAAACTTTTTCCGGGCCGGGCGCGGTGGCTCAAGCCTGTAATCCCAGCACTTTGGGAGGCCGAGACGGGCGGATCACGAGGTCAGGAGATCGAGACCATCCTGGCTAACACGGTGAAACCCCGTCTCTACTAAAAATACAAAAACTAGCTGGGCGAGGTGGCGGGCGCCTGTAGTCTCAGCTACTCGGGAGGCTGAGGCAGGAGAATGGCGTAAACCCGGGAGGCGGAGCTTGCAGTGAGCTGAGATCCGGCCACTGCACTCCAGTCCGGGCGACAGAGCAAGACTCCGCCTCAAAAAAAAAAACTTTTTCCATCAGTGATAAGGCTGTCTTACTTTCCTATCATTTGTGTGTTCATTGGAGTAGCACTTTAAATTTCCTTCAAGAATTTTCCCTTGCATTCACAATTTGGCTAATTGGTGCATGAGGCCTGGTTTTTTTGACTTATCTCAGCTTTCAAAATGCCTTCCTAATCATTTCTACCTTTTGATTTAAGGTGAGAAGGTATGTGAGCAGTGTATCTTGAAAGGAAATCTTTTTTTTTTTTTTTTTTTTCTGAGCAGTAGGTCTCAAGAGTGGGCTTAAAGTATTTGGTTAACCATGCTGTAAACAGATGTGCTGTCATTCAGATTTTGTTGTTCCATTGCAGAGCACAGGCAGAGTACATTTAGCATAATTCTTGAGGGCCCATAATTCTTGTGGGACTCTTCCTTTCATTTGAACACTTAGAAGCCATTGCAAGGTCATTAATTGGCATAATTTCAATATTGTTGTGTTTCAGGGAATAACAAGGCCTGAGGAGAGAGAGATGGGGGAATGTCTGGTTGGTGGAGTGGTCAGAACACACACAACATTTATGGATTAAGATTGCTGTCTTGGCTGGGTGCGGTGGCTCAGGTCTGTAATCCTAGCAATCTGGGAGGCCAAGGCAGGCAGATCATCTGAGGTCAGGAGTTTGAGACCAGCCTGACCAATGTGCTGAAACCCCATCTCTACTAAAAATACAAAATTAGCCAGGTGTGGTGGCACATGCCTGTAACCCCAGCTACTCGGGAGGCTGAGGCAGGAGAATCTCTTGAACCTGGGAGGTGGAGGTTTCAGTGAGCCGAGATTGCACCATTGCACTCCAGCCTGGGCAACAAGAGTGAAACTTTGTCTCAAAAAAAAAAAAAAAAAAGATTGCTGTCTCATATAGGCATGGTTTGTGACACCACAAAACTACTGCGATAGTAACATCAAAGATCACTGATCACAGATCATGACAAACAATACAATAATAAAAAATTTGGTGGCTGGGCAGGGTGGCTCACGTCTGTAATCTCATGCCTTGGGAGGTCGAGGAGAGAGGATAGCTTGTGGCCAGGAGTTTGAGACCAGCCTGGGCAATATAGCAAGACCCCGTCTCTAAAAAAAGAAAAAAATTGTTTTTAGTTAGCAGAGCGTGGTGACACATGCCTGTAGTCCCAGCTACTCAGGGGGCTGAGACAGGAGAATCACCTGAGCACAGGAGTTTGAGGCTGCTGCGCACCATGGTCGCACCACTGCACTTCAGCCTGGACAACAAGGCAAGACCCTGATTCGAAAAAGGGAAAAAAAGTTGAAATATTCTGAGAATTACCAAACTGTGACACGGATACACTAAGTGGACACATGCTGTTGGAGAAATGACTTTCATAGACTTGCTCAATGCAAGGTTGCCACAAACCTTCAATTTTAAAAAACGCAGTATCTGCAAAGTGCAATAAAGCAAAACACAATAAAACAAAGTCCACGAGGTGGAGTGGCTCACACCTGTAATCCCAGCACTTTGGGAGGCCGAGGTGGGCAGATCACCTGAGGTCAGGAGTTCAAGACTAGCCTGGTCAACATGGTGAAACCCCGTCTCCACTAAAAATACAAAAAGCAAAAACGCCGGGCATGGTGGTGGACATCTGTAATCCCAGCTACTCAGGAGGCTGAGGCAGGAGAATTGCTTGAACCTGGGAAGCGGAGGTTGCAGTGAGCCAAGCTCGTACCACTGCACTCCAGCCTGGGCCACAGAGCAAGATTCTGTCTCAAATGAAATAAATAACTAAATAAATAAAAATAAAACAAGGTATGCCTACATTAATCTTGGTAAAGAAAAAAATTCCTTTAAATCATCTCCTTTCCACCATTCGTTGTTGAAGGGTTTAGGCTTTTTTTTTTTTTTTTCAGTTACTAGCATTACTGCTTTCCTCCATATAATAGCTTATATTTGTCAAAATTTTATTACTATCAAGTATTTTAATATAACAAGACTTCCAGAGAAAAAATAGAGGGAAGGCTGGGCGTGGTGGCTCATGCCTGTAATCCCAGCCCTTTAGGAGGCCAAGGTGGGTGGATCATTTGACGTCAAGAGTTCAAGACCAGCCTGGCTAACATGATGAAACCCTGCCTCTACTTAAACTACAAAAATTAGCTGGGTATGGTGGCACATGCCTGTAATCCCAGCTACTCGGGAGGCTGAGGCAGGAGAATTACTTGAACCCGGGAGGCAGAGGTTTCTATGAGCCGAGATCATGCCACACCACTCCAGCCTGGGCGACAGAGCCAGACTCCATCTCAAAAAAAAAAAAAAAAAAAATTAGAAGGAAAAAACTAATTTAATGGATTTGTGTGATTTCATAATAATAACAATAATACCATGTTTGACCCAAGATGAGAAGAGAACCAGAAAAATGTGACTTGTATTTTCCTTTTTCAGAGTCCTGATGAATAATGTCCTCACCCGTTTACCTGACAAACCTCTCTGTCAACACATGCCGAGACTACATTGGCTGTAAGCGATTGTGTCTTTTTTTAAAGAACTCAATTAAATTTTCTGTTTTTACCTAATTCATTCCAGATATAAGATTGTTTTAGGTTTTCTTTAAAATGATAAGGTTTTTAATATCATATCACATTTCTTCAAACTGCTTTAACATGATTTTTATGTTAAATATCTACATTATCTAAAGTCTCTAAACTCTCAACAAAATAAAACATCTCAAAAAATATATATATATATGTATATATATTTATATATACTGGAACCAGGAAGAAGAAAGACAGAAGGAATGTCACAGATCTACATAACATCTTCCCCTTTCCCTGCTGATATACTCACCTTCTAATTTGGTACAGAAAGACTAAGTCGTTTTAATTTCACTCTAGAATTCTGAATAATAAGAATATGATATTTAGCATTTTTTTTAACAACTAATCATGGTAAAATATGTTCCATGGAATATTTTACACAGTAGCTTTGCTTGTAGTGATAAGTATCACTCCACCATTCCGAACTCAACCATCCGGTAAATTTGCCTATTTAGAATACAAATAAAAAATAAAAGAAAGAAATAATCAAAATAACTATTAACAAGTTCAGTCAACAAACTGCCATATGCTGTATCATATGAAAACTCCCTCTGTCTCTTATTTTACAAGAAATTCTCACAAGTTGGTTGTTTGATTTCTAAGCTCAGAGCAGATTACAAATATCAAACTGAAAGCAAGAGGAAAAGTTATAGTCAGAGCATTGATTGTAGTCAGAGGTAGCAACTACCAACTTGATAAAAAAGCGTAAGTGAGAAGTGCTATAAAAAGCAATGACAGTAACTCAAACTGTACTAATTTGCAACCTCTCAGAAAGAAACAAACATCCTGAAAAGTTACTAAGTCCAGTAGGCATTTTGGTATGACAGTACAATACTGTACTATACTATACATTGAAAACAAGCTAAGCCATAAAGGAAAGGGCAAATTAAGTTCAATATCCTTCATTAAAATTGAATTTTGGTTCAAATGAATACATTAGCATCTATTACAGCCTCAGTAATCCCAACTTAGTAATTAAGCACAACTGAACAATACTTACATAATTAGCAATTAAAATGTGTGCATTTAGACCAGAAGCAACTGTGTGCAGTATTATGTACAGGCAATAATAAATTTTGCCTTTGTTTATAAAAAGGCAAGAAAATGTACAATATACTTCAAATAAACATCAATATAATTAAGATTTATTACTAAAAAAATTAAAATTAAAAAATAAAATTAAAAATTTTGTTACTAAAGTTTTCATATGTAAATTCTAGCTATCCAAAACAACTTATTCCATATGAATTCCTGATAGTGAATATTATTCTGATTTTAATTCTACTAATAATAATACTTTTCTTTATAATCATTCACCTTTTTATAACTGATCACAGCATTCTTACCTTGCATGAACTTTCATTTAGCACAGTATGAACTAGAAAATCTGACAGATTTGTTGGCCAAACATCATTTAAACTCTGATTTAGGGGAAAAATACACACAAAATAAAGAGACAGATGACAGCCCAGGAAATTATGCTTGTAAGATATTTGCAAGACAATACACTGAAGCCTCTATTAGTTCTTGCAAAGCAATGAGAAACTGTAAATGCCACAATAAAAGTTGTAAAATTCAAAAAGAAAGAAATGTAAGTAATAAGTAAGCATAAGGACAGATATGGCAATAGCCAAAGGTGAACTAAAAGTCAAGAAATAAAGTAAACTTTTCTTCTGAGATGAAATTAAGCAAGTTTATTTATTAGCCAAAGAAGTCAATATAAAAGGCTTGAAAATATAGAAGACGATGGGAATACATAATAGTACAAAGTACTAGAAGACATGGAAAAGAATGAAAAAATGAAATGTGATCACACACACACATGCATACACACAGCAGTGAAAATGAATGGACTATCAGTACTTCAATCAACATGACTCAATTTCAAGAACATATGAATTATTCAAGAAAAAATCACAGAAGACTACATATATTACAATTCCATTCCTATAATATTGTGATTAAGATATAGAAAGCCACGAGACAACAATCTTCCTCTCTACCAATAAGAAAGAGCTTTATAATCTACAAAGTCATAATTTTCTGGAGCCCATCAGTAGGCTACAGTCATAAGGTAGCCAAATAAATGGAATTCTAAGAAACAACAAGGAGATGTGGGACATACACACTCTTTGACCTTTGGCAGAGCACAGGATGAAGAGTTGGCTGGCGTGAAACCAGATACAAAGAAAGCTACTAAAACTTTAATGACTTGTGAGGTTAAGTCTGGGCTACTATAGCTCTTTAGAAGAACTGGGAACCCCATATGCAAGGGTAAGATTTAGCTATCTTTAACAGGCTCTTTTTCACTCATCTCTACCAACCACAAGAAAAACTAGGAGAAGGTAAGGAAACCAGACAGAGCCCTCATTGGTAGCATACAGACACAAAACTCCACCTTCTTCTCTAAACTCACCCCTCTCAGGGAACAAAAGCATTAAGCCTTTGGGAGTAGGACAGAAAATCCTCCTGCACCCAGGGATCAGGCAAATATCCATTACTTCCATAGGAGGAATAGAAACTAGAGCATTCTGCCCCAGGGTACCAACAAAAAAAACCCACTCCAGCCCAGGATCTTGCACGGATCAAAGCAGTGGGTAGTGCCCACTTGGGTCATGGCAGAAAATGCTCTTATGAGAGTTTGGCTTCTGGGGAAGGGGAACAGCAAAGCTGAGACAGCCCCAGCCCCAAAAGGGTAAGGAAAAAGAAGTTCACTGTCAAATTATAAAGCAATCAACAAAACCAGAACCAGCAATAACTCAGATTTTACAACTTCCAAACCGAGATATTAAAATGCTTATGACTAATATGGATAATATGCAAGAACATAAAGAAAATGTTAGTAAAAGATGGAAACTACAAAAGAGAAACAAAAAAATTATTTCAACAGCCTTAGCAGCAGACTGAACACAGCTAAGGAAAGAATCAACAACCTTGAAGATAGGTCATAGAAAGCTTTCAAATTGAAATGAAAAGAAAAAAGAGACAAAAATAAAGGCAAAACAGAGAATCCAAAAGCTGCAGGATAATATAATTATCTAACAAATGTGTAAATGGAGTCACAGAAAAAAGAATAAAGGAAGAACAGAACAGAAGACATAGCTGGAGAAATAATAGCCAAGAATTTTCTTATGTTAATATAATACCACATACCAGAAATCTAAGAACCTCAGAAAAATCCATGCGGAAGTCAAGAAAAACTAGACAAATTATAGTCAAACTGCTGAAAACCAAAGATGAAGAAAAGTATCTTAAGGCAATCAGAGAAAATAGGAACATTATACACTGTAAAACAAAGACAAGAAACGCAACTAACTTTTTTTAAAAAGCCAGAAAGACTATGGTAATATTGGGGAAAAAGATTTCAGAACAAGGATTATCACCAGGGATAAATGAAGGATATCATATAATAATAAAAAGATCAATTAAGCAAAAATATGTGATAATCCTAAATGAGTAAACAGTTTCAAAATACATAAAGTGAAAAACAATAGAACTGTGAAGAGAAATAGCTAAAAGTCAAAGGATGTCATTTAAAGCTGATGAATCTTTGGCTGGGCATGGTGGCTCACACCTATAATCCCAACACTTTGGGAGGCCAAGGCAGGAGGATACCTTGAGCTCAGGAGTTTGAGACCAGCCTGGGCAATGTAGTGAGACCTTATCTCTATTAATTTTTTTTTTTTTTAAATTCGCTGCGTGTTTAGCTGGGCGTGGTCGTGGGCGCCTGTGATCCCAGCTACTCGGGAGGCTAAGGCAGGAGAATCCTTGAACCCTGGAGGCGGAGGTTGCAGTGAGCCAAGATCACACCATTGCACTCCAGCCTGGGTGACAGAGTGAGACTTTGTCTCAAAAAAAAAAAATAAATAAAAATTAGCTGAGCATGGTAGCATGCACCTGTAGGCAGTCCCAGCTGCTCATGAGGCTGAAGTGGGAGGATAGCGTGAGCTTGAGAGATCAAGGCTGAAATGAGCTATGATTGTGCCACTGCACTGCAGCCTGGGCAACAGAGGGAGACCTGTCTCTGGAAAAAACAACAACTGACAAATCCATAGATTAGACAGATAGTGGTTCCCAAGGTGAACACCAGTAAAAAGCATGTAATTAACCAATATTATATGGTAAAGAGAGGCAGAGGAGCAGAGGAAGACAATGTACACAAATTTTATCATTTCTTAGTATCATCAAAAGAAGGTATAGTGCATTGGGTAAAGTTATAAAGATTGCCAATAGAATATACAAACCTTTCTAAATATCGTAAAAAATACATTTTTTTAAAACACCATTAGGTTGAGATAAATATTACACACACAAAAAAACTTGAGGTGAAAGTTTTTTAAACCTGTGGAATCATATGATAATATTTTTAAATAACAGACTAAGGCCAACTATATTAATCATATCAATAAATATAAGTAGGCTAAACTCACCTATTAAAAGAAAAAAGACTGGGAAAGAAGACCTGGAAAGATATTTCTCAAAAAATGCTTACACATGGCCAACAGGCATATGCAAAAATGTTCAACATTAACTAATCATCAGAGAAATGCAAATCAAAACCACAATGAGGTATCACCTCACACCTGTTAGAATCTCTATTATCAAAAAGACAAGAGATGACGAGTGTTGACAAGGATGTAACTAGAAAGGAATTCCTGTGCACTGTGGGTGAGAATGTAAATTAGTACAGCTGTTATGGAAAACATATGGAGCATCCTCTAAAAATTAAAAATAGGACCGGGTGCAATGGCTTACGCCTGTAATCCCAGCACTTTGGGAGTCAGAGTTGGGTGGATCACTTGAGGTCAGAAGTTCAAGACCAGCCTGGCCAACATGGTGAAACCCCATCTCTACTAAAAATACAAAAATTAGCTGGTCATGGTGGCAGGCACCTGTAATCCCAGCTACACAAGAGGCTGAGGCAGGAAAGTCACTTGAACTCGGGAGGTAGAGGTTGCAGTGAGCCAAGATCACACCCCTGCACTCCAGCCTAGGCGACAGAGCAAGACTCTGTCTCAAAAAAAAAAAAAAAAATTAAAAATAGAACTATCATGATCCAGTAGTCTCACTTCTGGGTATATATCCAAAGGAAATTCCATTAGTATGTCAAAGAGATATCTTCACTGCCATGTTCATTGCAGCATTAGTCACAATAGCCAAGATATTAATCAACCTTAGTGTCCAACAACAGTTGAATGGATAAAGAAAATGTAGTAGATATACACAATGGAATACTAGTCAGCTTTAAAAGAGATCCTGTCATTTTTGACAACATGTATGAACTTAGAGGACATTATGCTGAGTGAAATAAGCCAGAGACAGAAAGAAAAATGCTGCATAATCTCATTTATATGTGGAATTTCTTTTAAAGTTGGACACATGGAAACAGAGAGTAGAATCGTGGCTATGGGTCATGGCAGGGGGAATGAGGAGATGTAGGTTCAAGGATACAAAATTACAGTTATGAGATGAATAAGAATACAGATCTAATATATGGCATGAGGACTATAGTTTAATAATACTGTATTGTATAGTGGAAATTTGCTAAGAAGGTAGAGTTTAGGCATTCTTACCATAAAAAAAAATTAACTATGTAAAGTGATGAATATGTTAATTTGCTTGATTATAGTGATCATTTTACTATGTACTGTATATCAAAACAGGCTATACACCTTAAGTATATACAATTTTTTAAAGTATGTCATGTAATTGCAAACAAAAGAAAGCAGGCATCCTATGTTTTATCTAAGTAGGTGGAATTCTGGCCAATATGCATTAAACAACACAATGACATTTTAATGCTATAACTGCAATTTCCAATAAAAGATATCACATTATGAGTCTATACACACCAAAGAAATTAATATAGCAACCAAAACAAAAGAAAATGTAGACATACGTAAGCAGTAAGAGATAATACACCACTGGGCCAGGCGCAGTGGTGCACGCCTGTAATCCCAGCACTTTGGGAGGCCCAGGCAGGTGGATCACCTGAGGTCAGGAGTTTGAGACTAGCCTGACTAACATGGTGAAACCCTGTCTCTACTAAATACAAAAAAAAAAAAAATTAGTCAAGCGTGGTGCCTGTAATCCCAGCTACTCGGAAGGCTGGGGCAGGAGAATCACTTGAATCCAGGAGGCAGAAGTTGCAGTGAGCCGAGATCGTGCCATTGCACTCCAGCCTGGGCAACAAGAGCGAAACTCCTTTTCAAAAAAAAAAAAAAAAAAGATAATCCACCACTTCTCACTCCATAAAAAAATCAAGTAGAACCAAAATAAATAAATAACATGATTAGTAAGTTAATGCTAATCAGTGTATATCAAACTGCAATGCCCTTTCTCAATACCAGAACTGCTTTTGGGACAGCAACATAACTAGCTAAAATACTACATTCCCACACTTCCCTGCATCCACATATAAGATATGTCTTAAGTTCTGACTAGGAAGGTCGAAGTATTACAGTGCAGAACTTCAGGAAAATCTCCTTAAAGAGAAAGATGCAGGTCCTTTCTTTTCCTTCTTTATCCAGAAAAAAAAAAAAAAAAATGAATATGATGGCTTCAGCTTTAGCAACATCTTGTACCATGAAGACAAAGGCATATGATCAGTGAATATAAAAGATCCTGGGTTTCTAACAACTTTGTAAAACAACCATATCAGCCCTGAACTGCCCAACTTTAGGTTTTTTTTTCCCTTGGGGGAGAAAACCCCAACAACTCTGTGTATTTATGATGTTATGGATGGGTCTCTATTATATGTATGTGCACCTAATCCTAATACATACGAACTTGAAAGCGAAGAATGTCCAAAGAACATTCATCAAAACTGACCATGTATTTTAGGACATACACATACACAAACCAAACTCAAGAAAACAGATGGAGGGATTAGCCTAAAACAGGAGAAGGGTCATCTCTTCCTCTGAGACTAGAAGGAGACCAGGTGCATATACAGGTAAGTTTACAGACGTTGGGCAGCAAGTCAAGGGCTTTTCCCTTCTTCATCACCTCAATTTTCTCTGTGAAATAGGAGCCAGAAATGTTTAAAATGTAGGGGAGGAAGCAGATAGAGACTAAGACTTGCATGTTTGAATGCCACTAGGGGACAAGTTGAGAGAGAACAGACAAGATTATAGTTTTTGTCTTTTGTCATTGTTGTTATTCAGATTGGAGAACCACCAACGTTTTCATTTTTATCCAATTCTACCAGGTATAAAGGGAAAAACAAAATGGTTAGGCTCAGAGGCTCATTAGATAGGAAGGGTGGTGGTTTAAACACAGTAAAAAATTAAAATTAAAATTAAACACCCCTTTGTTAACTCCATTAAAGCTTGCAGCTAGGGAGCAAGAAACAGATTTTTTGTTGTTATTTTGGTTTTGTTGTTGTTGTTTTTACTCTAGCTAAGAGGTATGCTGCAAACCAGATCCCTGCGTATCAAGGACTAAAACCCCTAATTTTAGGAAGAAGATATACATATTCATACGTAAGCTCATATACATGCCCATAGAAACACATCATGCAAATGTGACTCCAAATGTTTTTATTATTAACATGGGAGGGAAAAAAAAAAAAAACAGTAAATATACAACCCAAGGTTAAAATAAACGCAAAATTAAACTACCAATTTAATCAAATGTCCTTAATTTGTGCCCCAATATGTGCCTCTTTTTGATTTTCACAAATTAGTAAATTAGTACTAACAAATATTTTTGCCAGCTTAAAAAACAGTTACATAAGTAACTAAATAGGAACATCAACTCGCCTCATTAAGAGCATTTTGTGAGACTTAAGAGAGCATCACCACCTGGTGGTAGATTCAGGGTAGTGATTAGCAACTAAATAGGAAATGGCCAGTCCCTGTCATGGATAACATACATTACGAGAGGCCAAAAGCCTTGGCCAAAACTAAGACCAAAAAAGTAGCACTATAAGTGATTAGCTTCCAACTTAATAGAATGACAGAAATTTGGAACGGTGATCTAGAATCCATATTTAAGATTCTAATACAATATCCCATGAAGTACAAAAATCCTGTCTCGAAACTATAGGATATGATACATTGTCTGTGCTAAATACCTATAGTAAAAAGAAACTTCTTCTCTGGATATCACAGATTGCTAGATAGGTTTAAATTGGGTTTAAATTTGAAATGTTTTATGTCCCACAACCAGTGAATCTAATTTTGCAAAATCCAATGCAACATAAAAAACTCCTGATATATTCTATAGCCTGACTTCAAATATATCTCTCATTTTGTTTTTGTTTGTTATAAATACACCCATATTCTTCAATTGCCTTGATTTCTAGATACTTTACATCCTGGTCTTCCAGATTTTCCAGATATATTTGATTTGTCAGCATCTGTTTTTAATGCAGCGCCTAAAATAAAACTGACTCACATGTAGACAGTGGAGTGTAGGCACTTCTATTAATGCTTTCCATGTTTCCTTTCAGATTTTAATCGCTATGTCACACTTCTGCTCACATGTTTTAGTCACAATTATTCCTGAACAGCTTTATGTTACATGGTGACCAGTAAACTGAGTGTTAGAATTCTGAGACTGAGTAGATTTAAGGGCCAGCATTTACTTTTGAAAGTCTATCCCTAAACCTCAGCTCTCTTCCTCTGCTCTATAAACTTCCAACATATGCTAACTTATGAAAGAAGAACAATAAAAGAGTAACTTCAAGATAACTATGAAGAGACAGTAAAACATAAAAATGTTGATACATTTTTATGCTTAGACCTTAAGGAGGTTTGTGGTGATATAGGCGTCACACAGCAAGGAACCCCCAGGAGGATTATATTTGTAGATAGATAGATAGATAGATAGATAGATAGATAGATAGATAGATAGATAGATAGATAGATAGA